>NW_008690783.1:2989-41364 GCF_000695815.1 Acanthisitta chloris | reverse complement strand
TTCCATATTTATCAGACATGTCAAGGAATGTAATCACAAGGCCTTCCAGGGATTACCTGCTCTACTGTTTTGATTGGTTTTTGGGTTTTGTTTTTACACTGTGACAAAAGCCAAGTTCTCAATGTGCAGCAATGCTTTCCTATCTATGAATGTGAGGAACGACTGGCTGAGCCTGGGGATCTGAATGGCAGGCAGAGTTCTCTGAATGTGTAATCACACCCTGCAAGTGATGGGGGCTTAGCCTTTCAGTGATGTACAGTATTTTGGCACATTTCCCATGGCCAAAAGCCTGGAATGAATTTTCTGTAGTGTCTGTAAATATTCTTCTGTGGGTCAACCCATCATTAACACTTTGAAACAAGTATGTGATCTGATCTGTTAATTCAATCTCTTCAGGTTTGCGAGTGTTATCAAAGCATTTTGAATACAGTGGCTTAGCAATGAGCACAAGATTTTGAAAATTGGAATGGACAGATTCTCTTCCTGTCAATACTGAGCTAACCAGGGAAGGAGAACAAGGCATGAGGGAACCCAAACGTAAAAGAGACACCTGTAAATAGAGGTCTGTCTGCAAAAAGGGTTTGATTTCATGACTAGCTCTAGGGGTTAGTCAGAAGATTGATCTATCCTGGTTAGTGATGCTGTGTACTTTTTTTTTGAATGAAAATTCTAAGCAGGACAATGATAAATGAAGAGAAAGTTGTGTCTCAACTATCGAAAGTATAGGTAAGCATTGGAATGAGTGCAAGAGTTTTCAGTATTTTTGATATTTTTTTGATTTCCAGGTGTTACATTCCCCGAACTTTGTAGTTTGAACTCATGTTCCTGTAGTGAAAGGCACAGGATCACATGCATGTGTGTGCATGTGATCATGAATATGCATGTGGAATTATCTTTGAACTTCTGGCAAGTTTCAGCC
Source organism: Acanthisitta chloris (assembly GCF_000695815.1). Taxonomy (NCBI): domain Eukaryota; kingdom Metazoa; phylum Chordata; class Aves; order Passeriformes; family Acanthisittidae; genus Acanthisitta; species Acanthisitta chloris. The sequence continues at coordinate 40,445 of NW_008690783.1, read as the reverse complement.
AGAATCAACAGAAGATTTTTAAAATAAGTTCTTGTAAGTGCAGTGAAAGTAGATGACCAGCTTAAGAATGTGAAGAAAAACTGTACATGCCCCTAACCATGAGAGAAGATTCAGCTCAGCAGGTCCTCACAGCTTACAGCCTATTGCAAACAAATGAGCACAATACTCTGAGTGTATTATAGCATGTTCTGGCTTTAAAACCTTTGGAAAAACAATTGAGTTCTGTTTGAACAGTTGAATTTATGCTTTGGGGAAAAGAACCTGTGGAATAACTGGAGCCTTTGCAGTTAATGTGGGAATATTGATCAAATATGGAGAGAGACTGTAAAAGAGTCCCTTTGATGTTCATAAGTGTAGCAAATGGTTGCATCTTGTTTTCATTCACAGTGGTTATGTTTTTTACCATAGGCTTATTGTGATGAAATATATAAGTTTTTTCCTTGTCATCTTTTTCTTGTTATTTTGGCATTTTGAGGGCTGGGGCGTTTTTCTTCAAACACTTGCGTTTATGCATTTATGTGTTCCAGCTGGTGGTTCATGGGCTAAGTCCATGAGACACCTTATATCCTGCTGCCTTTTCCTTTAGGAAGGAGGGACTGCATGTGAAAGCTGTACTTGCAACTCATGCTGATTCCTGCATGTGGGCAGCAGTTGCAGCCTGAGTCACCTGCATGTCATAGTATAGGAGTAAGGTGGAGGTGAACGTTCTGACTGTGCATTTGGCTTTGCTCTTTCAGCTGCTTGCTTTTGCCACAGGGTTACACTGTGGTATGAGAAAGGGAGGGAAAAAACTTGTTTGAAAAGTATTAAGTTGCAAAAAAAGCAAAATTTTACTGTTTTATTATTTAAGCATTGTCTGTTTGGTGATTGTAATATATATTTATTCCCAGTTGAGCTGGTAATTAAAAATAAAGCAAAGAGGAATATTTTTTTGGTATTGCAACAGTGAAGAATGACACCTCCATTGTGTTTGGCCCAGGCAGAAGGGAAATGATGCAGAATCATTTGCAGCCCATTTCACGATTTGTCATACTGCAGTGATAAACTTCACTCATACATCAAATGCATCACACAAAACCACCATATTCTACTTTTGCCTTTGGCTAGGATCTCAAATGTCTAAGAAGATGGCAAAGGCAAAGGTTTTTCCTTGAAAATGCTCATCTTTGATGGTAGATGTTAAGGTATCAAATAAAAAATCAGATGTTTCAATGTGTTTGTATTAGTTTGTAACCTTCAGGCATCCTCTATAGCATGAAAGATGAGGAGGAAATGAAAGGTGCACCTACTTCTAGTAGGGCTGTGTGGCAGTAAGGGACAGGGAATGGTCTGATGGCCTTGTTATTTCCCTGACTACTTGGGTAGCTGAGCATCGTGTTAGTGCCACGGTAGTGCTGGTAGTACCTAATTGCTAGTGAGATGTAAGAATGAGTTACACACTGTGTGTTGTTACATGCTGTGTTCCTGAGCTCTGCAGTTAAGCCCAGTGGGTTACAGATTTATTTATGCTCATAACTTTAAAGACTCAGGTATAGTCACTATCGAATGTCAGATATGGTTCAACTCCTCATTTCTTCTATTTATGGTCAGTTTAAAAGTGTGGGCATACTGAATTTGCTGCCTCCAGTCAACATGGGGATTTGCTTCTGATATTTGGAGGTTGTGATGAGTTGGGGGCAGAAGCTGAATCTTGTGGTATGGCAGATCAGAAAGGGAATGCAGCTGATGGAGTAGTGTGCAGGCATACCAAGCAGGGCCCTAGAAGGGCAGCAAACTTTTCTAATTCGCTGTAACACCCCTGTCTATGTTTTGTGTCCCTTCTATACAGAAAATTTCATACAGATCACCACATTTAATTTTAATTTTCTTTGTCTGTAATTGGTTTCTGCCACATCCTCTGAGAAATTCAGAGAATAAAGTACTGTCTCCCCTAATACCTATTTCAAAGAAATACTGGTCACTCATCACTGATGATAAATATAACACAGAGCTATGCTGTAGTGGGCAGGTGTGCATGCAGTGTTTATTAGAAAAACTGTTCCCAGTGCTCTTTTGTTTTGTTGAAAAGGAACAATAGTGAGGGCAATTACTCATCTTGCCAAACCTGTGTTCTGAGACAAAATTGACTTCATTAAGATGTAAGAGGCCCAGCAATTTGAATATTGGTAGCTTTCTCCCTACCTTGTGACTTGGTGAGAAAACAGGGATGCAGATGAAATGAGGGAATGAGAGACATTATGAATTTTCCACTTGGGTTGCATCCAACAACAAAAAAATAATCTACTTTCCTTTTTCTTCTCTGGGTAACATGATGGGAGTCCTAAGTAACAGAAGTATGGACAAGTATAGAGAAGAAAGGTACAAAGATGGTGAGCTGGGCTGAGTCTGTAGTCACTTGCACAATCATGCCAGTCACAGGTTCCTCTGCCTCACCCCCTTGACATCCTGATGGAGCCAGATTTCTCAGCCACTTTTGAGAGTCCTGTTCAGCAGCAGCACCTCCCTGATTCTGTGCGAGATCATCTTCCAGGAAGCTGACAGCAGATCTGTTTACTTGCAGCAACTGGGGACAAGAGTAAATTGAAGCAGGATTTTATTTTATTTTTTTTGCCTTTTCCTGAATGAGTGAATGAAGTGTTGAGATGAGACCTCATTCAGAGGAAATTGTAAACCATGTGATTTTTGTCTTGGTTGTGATGTACTAAAAGTGACACCGTTTTATTTCTTAAATTAGGGTGTTTTGTGTTGTTTAAAATTATGTGTGTGTTCGAAAATAATTTCATTTTATAAAAATAAGCCATGCCAAGTAGACTGACTCTACTTAGTTTCATATTTAAATTTCTTTACTCTAGGAGTATGTGGGATGGTAGAATGTGACTAAGGCTGGGAACTCGTTAGGCAAATGTGTGCACACATGCAGAAGATGAGGTGATTTGGGCCACAGTGCTTACAGCCAAAACGAACATTGAAATTTGGGTTTGTTTTGAAATCCCAGTTCATACAGAGAAGAGAAAAAAAAAAACTTGGTTAAAAGTAGTCAGGATTAGAATGTAAAAAACCTTAACAGATGAGTATGTGTTTCAAGACATGTGCTCTTTCGTTTCTTTAACAAGAGATTCACATGTTGAATTGATTACTCCACAAGTGTTTCCCACATAATTTCTTACGTTTCTAGCTGAAACAGGCCATACCAGCTGTTGTAGAGACAGGACACTAGACTCCGTTGGAAAGAATAGTTGGGTTTGGTGAGTCTCCTCCTGTTTGTTGTCTGTTGGAATCCCTCCTTAGGGCTGGCACGTAGCTGGAGCGTGGGAGGTGTAACCCCCATAACTGCCTACTCTCAGTCTGCACTTCAGCCCATCTCACCCAGTCCTTGTCCCAAGGTTAAGCTTTCTGTCTGTTCTGAGAGTCCTATTAACGTTTCACAAATATTCCGAAAGGGAATGTAGGGCTTCTGCAGGAAGTCGCAAGACAATTTACTAAAACGTTCTAGAATATTTTAATCAGTCTTAGGGTTAGATTTTGTCTCTTAGGCCTTTCTTTTTTTTTCCCCAGACAAACCTAAAGCTATGCTGGATGTGCTTATTGTAACAGATGGGAGTTTAAAAATACATCTTTTGTTTCCATTTGAGTGGAAACTCAACTGGGAAAAAAACGTTTCACTATGTGCTGAATGCAAAAAGACCTTTAGAATATTAACCTTATCTAGAGGTGTTTCACTTACCACTGCATTAGCATTGCATCCTGATGAGTCTTTCTATTTGTGACTTCCAGAGCTGGAATTTCTAGGGATGAGGCAGCAGCTATCAGAAATACAGTTAGATCTAATTGTTGTGAAGTAAGTATTTTATTGGCACAGATGACAAGAGTTGAGAAATACACACTCTCTTTCATCTGTGCATTTCAAATCACTTTCCAGATGAGCTAATTAGGCTTTCCAGATAATTAGATGTAACTTATAAATAAATAATGGGAAGTGCATTCCCTAGTATCACATAGCAAATCAAAAGCTGCCTAAGATGAAACCTGAGACCTGGCTCCAGGTTTCCTGCCATCAGTGTGCAGCCAGTCTGGAGGTCCCAACATTGCATCTCAGTAAGGTGCATTTGCAGAAGACCATGAGAAGTTGAGGATTTGGATTTTCAGATCTCTGTTGCAGCTCATACTTCATTGTACAGTATTTCACAGGGTTGTTGCAGAATAAGAGCAAAGCTCCTTCTTTGCTGAATGTAGTAATTCTTATTTAAGAAGGCAGGCTATGGCGAAAGAGTGGGAATGGCTGGCTATTCCAGTAACTAGGTGGACGTTTTTGGCTTTGTTAAAGTGAGTCCTGTTTTGGGAAGTCTCTAGGTTAAACAAACAGTAGTTTGATGTTCCCCTAACACAAAGGATTGCTTTATTTGAGGCACTGCATGTGCTTGAATGTTTTTGTTGTTTTTTGTTTGTTGGCTGTGTTTTCTTTTTTGAGAACTGAAGATCACATTGATTCTGAAATTTTAGTATTTGTTTTTTGTGATAATTTCTTTATCTTGGTGAAAGAATGGACTGGTGTTTTGTCAGTAGATTACCCCCTTTTGGTTGCTTTGAATGTCCTCTTAGGAACTCAAACCTAAACTATTATTCTTGGAGTATTGATGATACTGATAAGCTTCTGTTTATGCTGTTTCTACTGAAGAATGGTGTACCCCTTTGGAAGTGTATGCATGTCATTTGTGAACTGTGGAGGGCTCAAGTGCTTCACATGGAGTGAACTAAGGTGCCTGCAGCTCTTGCCTCAGAACTTCCAGTGTGAGAAGCAACTACTGACTGTAGAAAACTCACTGGTGCACTGGGGCATGTAGTGGCTCTCAAAAGCAGTAGGTGTTGCTTTGAGTATCTTTGCTTATATTCGAAATGAATGTTTTTAAAGGTTTAAAACAAAAGTTTTTTTGCCAGACTCCTTAGTCTTTTGCATGATACATGTGCTTGTAAGACGACACCCTTATACAGTTAGCAGGGCTAACATTCTCTATTGAGCCCCCTGGAAGTGGGAGGTATTTGGGGTTCAGAAAGAGACTCTCAGCTTGTGAAGTTTTATTCAGTTTCTTTCAAGTTTTGAGGGGAGCATTCAGGCAATTGAATCCCCTTCTGTTCAGAGATCTGTCTTATGGAAGGGCAGAATTTATATTAGTATGTTACAGGGATCACACACAAAAAAAAAGATGGCATTTTTCATATAACAAAACTAAACCCAGCATAGTATTGATATTTGTGAGGCTAATGTTTTGGCATAAAACAATACAAATTCTTTCTCTTAATAACAGTACACCTTTTTTGTTGTTGTTTTTTTTAAAAGTTTCCCTGATATTAAATAATAGCATGTGAAAGTCTTTCAAATCTTACTGCAGCATTGATAACTCACTTTAATTAATAGGAGTTATGTCTTTGCATACGTAAGCATAAATGTTTCTTGGCAAGAATTACTTCTTACCACATTGTTCTTAAGGTACATGTAGAAAGGCAAATCAGTTTCTCATGGGAAAAGTGATGTTGATGAAAGTGTGCAGCAAATCAGAGTATTAATTTAAAAATTAATTTGGTTGTTAACCAAACTGAGTGGCAAGGCAACATGAACCATGATGAACAATGATAAAATTAGTCTATCTTGAAGACAAGTTCATTCTAATTAAGTTAAAGACACTGCAAGAAAAATGGCACTCAATAGCTAGATTTTTGCCAATAGATTGCCAAGCAGCTCTTCTGCATTCTGTGTATTCTCTGTGTGAGGACACTATGATTCTACAGTTCTGTGACTTATGTAGGAAAGATTAAATAGCAGTTGTATTAGAGAGAGGTCAGTGTTGAATCCACATTTTGTAGTGAGACCAGGTTCTACTACCTTTCCATAAAATGATACCATGTTCTGAAAACAGTTCTATCATTCTCACCTGGTGCTACTTGCAGAAAAATATTGCTGCATAACATAAGTAAGGATTGCAGATTGCAGATATGTGGTATTCTTCCAACACTGACAGAACCAATGCAGTAGCAAGAATCTCTAGCTGTGCCCTGATAGAGGATGGGATCCTTTTAGGTAACAAAATACATTAATAACTTCATAACCCATTATGAAAGTTCTGTTCTCTGATATTCATGAGAGATTAAAGATCAGATTGGAAGACACAGCCAAGCAAAATTAGCATTTAGTTGTTGCTGGAAGTAGTCCTGTATCTTCTTCCTCCTTTGCTTGTTCTGATGTTCATCTGATTCCTTGGTAAGTTGGTGGCAGTTACCAACTTGCAGAAGGCTTATTCTGGATAGATTAGCTTCTACCAGTGAGTTGACTTCCTTCAGGATCACATGAATCAGAGCTGATATAAGGAACATCAGGAATGTGTGGCTGGAAAGGGGAATGCTAAGAGGAGCAGAGTGTGGGACCTGTTTTCCACAGCAGTTGATCTGTTACATCATCTCAGCTGAGTTCCTCTTTTTGCATCTTAGCATGTGACTGCTTTAAATTGGTCTAGCTTTCAAAATGTCAGTCTGTAGAATAATCATTATATTCAGAGAGGTGGTGCTATCCGACAAGAGTAATAACTAGAAAATATTTCAGTCCTACCAACAATTAATTTCTTTGTCAACTGGGAATAATGGACTTTCTGCTGGTATGGTGAATGGCATTGACTTTTTGGAAGTCTTAATGGTAAACAGGAGAAACCTATTTCAAAGCTTCTTTTTCTCATTTGCTAGCATTCTACCATTCTGTGAGATTGATGCAGTTGTTTCAGTCAGAGATGTTGTGGATGTTGTGTTGCAGTACAAACACAATGTATGTGTTGGGGCATTGACCCTTGCAGAGTAATTCATGCCCCAGTTCTTCCCTGGACTGGGATCAATAGCAGAATTTGCTACATGTGCCGTTACTGTACTGAAGAAGTATGCAATGTCTGTCTCCTTAGGCAATCCAGAATTCTTTAATCATTTGCAGGCACAGACTCTTTATGTTTTCAGAAAAAATACATATGCTTAGACTTATTTAAAACATACTATTGAGTATGTGGTGTTTATGCTATAGCTCTTGAGCTGGAAGTAAATAGTGCAGAAAGCCTCAGAGGTTTGCTGTTCCTCAGAGCATCTGAATAACAGGTGTTCTCAGTGCCACTGATTGCCTTTGCAGTGTGCCAGAAGAGTACTGGAGCTCATGCTGCCAGGCTTAGTTTTCTCTTTTTATTCCAAGACAGGATACAAAAGGATCAAGAGAGTCTGCCTTTTTCTGACTCTCTAATTGTTTGTAAACCGACAAGAAGTTGCATATTTCCCTTTTAAGGTTGCAAAAATGCCTTTGCTGACTATCTTAAATAGTATTTTAATCCTCCACCATTATATTTCAAGTGCTATCCTGCGTTATACTGGATTGAAGCCTTGTTACTGTGACCCTGTCTTTTCATTATCACATTACTGGTTTTATTGTATTTCCAACTATAGAGGATTTCAGTCCTGAGTTATGTGATTCTCAGTAAGCATTTACACAAATCAAAAGGCACAGTAAATAATCTTTTGGGGTGAATATTTAAACTTAACAGTTTTGTTTGTGTGATTCTTAACATAAGCATATGAAAATAGACTTTGTGCATGACTTCTAGTAAAAGCTTCTTTCAAAAAGCCCAAATAAGTAACAGGTTTGTTAAAGTTCCACAGCACAGGATCCAGAATGAGCCATGTAATGTTAATTGTGTATGTCAGCAGTGCAGTGTTACCTCTTCCTGCAGTGGCTATCCTGTTGATACCCGATTAGGGATGATTCTTCCTTGCTTTTTATTGGAGAAACTGTGGATTATAGTTTGCTAAAGCTTTTCTATAAGGCTGTCCCATGTTTCCTGCCTACACATGTTCTACAAACACCCAGTGAAGTCTGTCTCAGTTTCTGGAATCTTTGATTAGAGATAAATTCAGGTATCCTCTCAGAAGATCCATTTGGGAGGGATTGCACAGGTAATAGCTGTATTGATAGTAAGTAGAGCTGGCTTTGTGGTGACAGTCTTAAGAGTAGGAATCACAAGGTCTGAAATCTATTCTTGCCTTTGTCCTAGACTTTGTTCTTAATATAGACAAGTCACAGCATATCCCTGCTGTGAAATAGGGATTATACTTACTTACTTAACAACAGTATAAGTTTGCTACCCTCTCTAAAGAAAAAAGGTTGTAAAAGAAGTGCAAAGAGCCATTTCAACTGTTTGCATTTCATTTGAGCTCTGGATTTTCAGGGTGAAGAAAAATGAGCATTTGTTTTGTTGTCTCAGACCCCTTTGGATTTAAAGTACTGCAGCTGGAGAAAGGCCTTTTTCACACCCAAAGCTTCCAGTTTTTTGCTTCTTATGTGTTTTGAAAGTGTTCTCATGTTGCTACATCTGCCTCTGTCATTTATGTCAATTAACTGTTTGTTTGCTGGTACTTTTGAATTTTTGTCTAATGTAAATGTTTTTTGTGTGTCTGATGTGCCCTACATTCTTCAGAGCTGAGCCTTGACTGTGCTGCTGGTACAGCAGTAGAAGTCGTGGGGGCAGCTAAAACCATGAACCATTTGACTAATGGCATCTAGTGTTTTGTTGATCCTTATTAAAACATGAAAATGGGAGACCTCGATTTTAGTGTCACTTTTGTCTTTGTATTTCAGCTCAGTGGTGACTCTTTGAAATATTTTGGTTGCTTTATAACATTATTGCTATTGGTACAGAGATATTGAAGCCATCAGATACTTTTTTCCCTTTTTATTGATATATTCCTGAGTTTGACTTTTACACATTTTCCTACCCAACCTCTTGTTTTATTCAGTGCTTCACTGCTGCTTTGCACTGCTCTTTGTATTGGACAGGAAGTGAGGACAAGTAAAATAGTGTTCAAAACATGGAAGTGGTGTTTGTCCTGTTTGATGCCTACTGAAACGTCTTTTATGACTCATTAACACCTTTCTGGAAAAGGTTGCTCCTGCTTGGTCTAGGGGGAGGGCACGTGAGCCTTTTCATGTGTTTTGTTTTAGCCTTCTGTATTTATAATGGCCTGGCTTGAAGGCAAGCATCTTCCTGTGGGTGCCACTGCCTATTTTTACCAGACGTCCTTCCTTGCATTGAAGATTTAAAACGTCATATTTTGAGATTAACAGATAAAGCAAGTAACAAGGCTTCAAACAGCTGCTTGATGGAACAAATGTGTTTGGGCACCTTTACTTAGTGTTAGTAAATTGCTGGAAGTTTGCTCCTTATGCTTTATTTTTTCTCCTTTCTTTGGGCTATCTTGATAAGTTACCTGTTTCTGGAGTAACAGGCAGATTAACAAATTACATAAATATGAAAAATACCAGTTGCTCCTTTTTGTAGCTTGGGGTGCCTGGTAGGAGTTTAAAACAACAAACATCCATCAGTGTTGTTTTCCTGGTTCAAATGGCAACTGTTGGAAACATCTGCTGTCTAGCAGTGCATGGATAACATACTTCAGTAGAAGTCACATGTCTGGAGAGTTGTTTCTGAGCCACTGTGTTTTAATTACTTTCTTTTTGAAAGTTTGTACGCCAAGTCATGCTGCTAATACTTGCTCAAAAACTAGGCTTTTGGCTGATGTTCCACAACCTCAAAGCATGCAATTTGGCTAAAGGAGATACTGTATTCTTCAACATTTGTGAAGCATATAGATATGTGAAGAGTAGTGAAATGTGCTGTAAAGCAGCCTGTCATATTGTTCATTCATTTTTGAGTTAAGCTTCTTGCTCTTGATCTTACAGAGTACTCTTAGATCTTGGCTATGTCTGCCTTTGGAAATGGGGGTCAGCATGAGTTAAATACAGATTTTGATCAAGCTTCTAACAGCCTTGTTTGTCCTTATTCATTTCCTACCTCCTCTGTTGTCATATTAGTATAAATCACTCTAACTTGCTTGAAGGAAATGGAGTAATGCTGCCTAACAACTGCTAGAGGTTTTGGGCCTTATTCTTTTTCTAATGTGTTTGGTTTAGGTGGCAGAAGATCTCATAGTGGGAAAGAATGAGTTAATGTTTGAGAATCCAATTTAGCATTTAAAAGAAAAGGAATGACAATATGCAGAAACACTTTTTTATTTTACTATGATAGCCAATCTCAACAGTAGATCCAGTGTTTAAACGTATGTAGCAAATGGTGAGCTGCACTCTGTCTACATTCCCATTTATGTAATTGAACTGTTAAGGAGTAAAAAGTCTAATAAACTTTCACAAAGTTTGTGTTGTGAAAAGACAAATATAAATACTGGCCATTGTGAGACACTTTGCATGCATCAATGAGGTAAAATGGAATAATACTGTCTAAATGGTTTTGAGGAATCCATCAGAACGTTACAAAAGGTAATATCTATTTTCTGCCAGAATGGGTTAAATTCAGAGGAGAAGGACTCATGAGGAGGATGGCCTTTTGGCTGCCTGTGTTGCCAAGGGCTGGTTTTGGTTGGGTTTTTTGTTTCCTCAGTGTGTTTGTTATACTGCAGCTGTCTTTGACCTCTACCCAAAAGGTACTTGTGACGCTCAGAGATCATCTTCCCACTTCACTGACAGTACACTTCATCTCCCTTCAGCTTCCTCTTGGGCATCAGAAGGCAGTAACACCCTGATGATGAAGTGTCTTGCAGCCAGACTGCCACTGCTTTTCCATGTAGCAGAATCTTCCCAGGTGCTGCTTTGGTGAACTTGGCAGTTATAATTCACCCTGGCCTCTTAAGCCTGTGCCTTCTGCTTCTCGTCCTCTATTTCTGTGGCGGAGAAGGAAGAGTGAGGAGCTGAAAATTTTCCCCCTGTACTCAACATTAGTGAGGCCACACGTTGAGTACTGTGTTCGGTTTTGGGCCCCTAAATTTAAAAGGACATTAAGGCACTGGAGTGAGTCCAGCCAAGAGGGAAGAGGCTCATAAAAGGTCTAGAAAACGTATCATATGAGGAACAGCTGAGGGAACTGGGTTTGTTTAGCCTTGAGAAGAGGCAGCTCAGGGGTGACCTCATTGCTCGCTCCAGTTTCCTGACAGGGGTTGTAGAGAGGTGGGGGATGGTCTCTCCTGCCATGGCTGTAGGGAGAGGACTAGACAGAACGGTCATAAGCTGAGACAGCGGACATTCAGTTTAGATGTTAGGAAAAATGTTTTCCCTGTTAGGGTGGTCAGTCACTGGAATAGGTTGCACAGTTTGGTGATGGAGTCACCATCCCTGGAAGTGTTTGAGGCATCTGCATCTGGTGCTGGAGGATATGGTTTAGGGTTTAGTAGTTCCAGCAGAGCGGCAGGTTAATGCTTAGACTTGATGATCTTAGTAGGTCTCCTCCAGCCTTGATCAATCTATGATTCTGATGCTGGGTCTCTCTATTTGTGTACATTCAGCCCTTGTCCTAATGTTTCTGGAGGAATTGGTGTGACTGTCATTAACTGGTTAATCTTTTAACTAATTAATTTTGATAGATAAGAGAATAACCTACAGGACTGTTAATGCATGTTCACTTTCATGGAGTGTCCCCTTTCTCCTTTGGCTACAACATACAATGGTTACTTCAGCACTAGGACTATTAGCCTCCTAGTTGACCAGTGAGCTCTTCAGCTCATAGAAGGACAGACTTTGTTACAGGGAGAGGCTAGTGGCAATGCTTGCTGTCAGCTGTCTTTGGAGTTTTCACTGAGAACTAAATTCATGAAGCTAATGGGTGCATTTTTTTTTCTTTCCCTAAGGTTTTCCCACAGAGCATTGAGAATCCTTCTCCCTGATTGTTTAGAGGCTCCAGTTTGTAGCAGTTCTCCCTCTGGCAGAAACTGAAATATAAGTAAAGTGGGAAGACACCACACCAAATACAACCCCACACAATCCCCCCCAACAAGTGATGCAAGAGTAGTCACCACCAGCAGACAGCGGCTACTTTGGAAAAACTCACCCCCTTGCCCTCCACACCAGATTCCTACTTCATTTTATGATTGAGCATTGATGTTAGGGGGTATGGAGTAACTCGAGTTGATCCAAGCCAGGTGCCCCAGCTCTGTTGCCTCCCAACCTAACAAAGGGACAGAGCAAAACGGGGAAGGCCTTGATGCTGTGTAGGCAGTGTTCAGCCAGTGGCTAGCACCATGTGCACTGCTATGAGGAAAACAAACTCCATTCTGGCCAGGCCCAGTGTGTACTGTTACTGACCGTGAGACTGCTTTGATTTCAGAATTTCCCTTGGAACAGGAGCTTGGGTACATACTGCTGGTCAATAAAGGTTCAAGCATTGCTCAGCATTGTAGTGTGTTTAATACAGTAGTTGAAACCTGACCAGATTCTTGGTTTAAGACAGGATTAACTTCTAGCATAGTCTATGCAGAACCAAGGATCTGAAAACTAAGAATCTCAAGTTCAGTGTTTTTCTTGTAGTTTAGTCATTATTCAAACTTGACTGAAATTTTTATCCTTTTAGTTTCAGTATCTTCAGCTATGAAATGATAATGTTGACAACAATTCTTAAGTGTGTGGTAGTAGAAAGGTAGCAATGCTAAAGGTAGGAGTGTTTGTAAGGATTCTTTATTTCTTGGAAATACCAACAATTAAAAAAACCCCAACACTATTATTATTCTTGGAATTTTTTTTCTGAATAGGAAAACATTCTTGGGAGATCTTCATGAATTCTCATGTTTGTCTTCATCTTGAGGCATCTGACAGCAATGCCAAATGACACTGGAGCTATTGTTAGAAGGGAATCTGATACTGTTATTGTTCCACTTAAATGGAGTCGTGCAAGGAAATGCCAACTCCTATTGAGGGAGCTCAATCAACTGAAAGAGTTTTTGGTTTCTTGCATTACTAGCTGCCAAACAAATGAGAAGAACTCATTTAATCCAAGTATGACAGCTTACTCAACAAGCATCAGAATGAGTGAAATATAAATGAATTGTCCTTTCCAGGGGAGATTTCTGGAATGTAAATCACAAGCGAGAAACATTGTTTTTGAGCTGGTAGATTTTACATACATAGACAAAAGCCTATATGTTTTAAAATGTGATTAAATTATCATAGAGCAGGGCATTGCAACATTTCGGTGAGAGTATTAAGAGAGAGGAAGGAAGAACACTTAATTTGGATCCATTGTGTTTCATGGAGTTCAGAAGATATTTTTTCTGTTTCAGAGATTTCTCACTGTTCCTTTTATCAGATCTTTTACTCATGTATGTGCTGGATAGATACTATATGGCTTAATTCACTCTCAAAATCAGAGGAATTAGGAACCTCAATTGACTTGAATGATAAAATACCTTGATGTTGAACTGCTTTTCAAAATTTGGGTTTCTTAGAACTGTTACCTTCACTTGTACCATTCAGTTACTTCAATTGAATCTAATTTTTGGGCCAGACACATAAAGCAAAACAAGAAAAGGAAATGGTCTTCATGAAAACTTGGAAGGGAGGATCACTGCTTTAAATTTAGGTTGTAGAAATTCTCAGATCAGAATGAGCTGGGCAAGGCTTACAGACTACCTGATCCATCCTATGCTCATTGGACAACCAGTTCATTAAAACTGGGGCAAGTGTTCCATTAAAGCTGAAACGAGTCCCAGAAACACAAGCCAATGACATCAGCTGAATGAGTTCCTGCAATTTTTAGTTGGTATTTTTAAGATCAAGAAGTGTAGAAGTTCCAGTGTTTCTTGCCAGGTCTGATTTAAAGGGCAGCTTCTATTTCTGTGTGAGTGGAAGTTCTGGTAAATCAGCAGTCTTCATTAGCAGACAGTGGGAGCTTTGAACCAACTGTGTTCCTTTGACAAATTCGTTGAAAGGAGGGATTTTTCACTCAAGGGAAACCTGATTTTATGTCTTCTTCATAATCCTAACTGTAGTCATCTTGAAAAGAGATAATGATACTATTGTGTTCCCAAGTGTACTAGGTGTTTTGAAGTCCTTACTAGGAAAAATAACTCAGGTATGTGAAAGGTAGAAGAAATATGTAGTGAGTATGATCAAGTAGGTAAGTAGGTAATGGCATGAGGGGAAGTGATTTTTATGGCTTTCTTGGGTTTGGGTTTCTGATTATTTATTTATTTATTTATTTATGTAATTTTTTTTTTTTTTTTTTTTTTTTAAATGAGAATATCCAGATTGGGGAGAAACTTCAGGCATGTTGAAGAAAGAAGATTTTTAAATGAGGCTAGGAGTGATAGAGATGAGGAAGGGAGTTTGGGGGAAGAGGTCTGTGAAGGGCTGGTTCTGTAAGGAGGTCTGGCAGAGGAAGTGTGTTTGGTTGATTTGTCATCACTTTCCCTCCCCTTTCCTCTTCCTCTTCTAGTCAGCAGTCATTTTCCTTCACTCTCACTGATCCCTCACAGTGCCTGGAAAGATGCTGGTAAATAGGCCGAAAGCTGCCTACTTTTTTTTGCCTGGCAGTTGTCTTTAGCACTGAGCTTTTCTGGGCTCCCAATAAGGATGTTCTTGTTGTCCAAGCAAGAACCAACCATGGCTTGGCAGGCTCCAGAGCTGTCATGGAAGATTCCTAGCAGAATGGGGGAGTACAGGGAGGGTGTGAATCTCTTCAGGATTTCTGGCTCTGGAAGCTACTTTTTTTATGGAAGTAACACTTCCAAAGCTTTTGCTCTTTCCTTTATGGGCAGGATTTGCAAGTGACTTGACATGTTTTGATGTATTTAATTTTTCAGACAAAACAGGAACTGTTTTGCCTCTAGATAAGATCAATGTTGACATCAGGGACAAGCTTCATTGCTGGTATAAGCAGGTGCAACTGTGTTGACTTGCGAGAAGTTGCACACATATTTGCCAGAGGTGAACGTCTCCTGATTCCTCCCACATAACAGTTGGGTAAATAAAGATGCACACAGTTCTCATAAGGGGATTATAGCAAAGCCACAATGAAGTATATTCAGTTTTGATAGAATCAAGTGACTTCACTTTATAGGCTGATAATGTGATTTACTACCATACCAAGGATTCAGATCTGAACCAGATACAACTCGTTTCGCTTGTGCATACAAAGCATTTAACTGAGTTTGAGATATGTGTTTTCTGTCAGCTCATTTATGAGTTATTTAGTGCAGGCATGTTTAGGATCAACCATCCAAGATCCTCCTGTGTCTAAAAGGGACTAAATTAAGAGCTTGTGATGCAGCAGTTTTTACTGGCATGGGATATATACAGGGGTGAATATAAAATAATAAACTTTTCTTCAAGCATGTCTTAAGTCATATTGGTGTGTTTATCTGGGACTCGGTATTGAGGGGGTAGGCAGGGGGGCTTGTCTTTCCCAGGCTCTGTACACACTTCATTAGGGTTACTTTATTTATATTACAAGGTCAAATGTGATTTTGGTGCACAGGTCTCCAACTTATACAGAAATTCCCTTGGTTGTTAGTGAGATTTTTTTTCCCCTCCCAAGTCACTTTCTGACATTTGGCCTGATTGAAAACAGGCAGAAACTGGCACGGAGCAATATTATGTCATCTTTTGCTTATGTTTCCTACCCACTCATTCTTTATTTTAATGTTATATGAGGTCTTCAGCAGAGTGTGACATATTGTTATAATTACATCATTTGGAAATGTGTTTATCCCCAAGTGTTGTAATTTGATTTAGGAACTGTTTTCCCTGCTTTCAGTCTGTTATTCATAGCATGGCATGACCATCAGGCTTCTGCAGCAGGACTTGACACACCACTTTAAATATTTGCAAACCAAAACACAAGAGTCCATTGATGCATGTGGGGAGGAAAGAAGGAAGGGGACATGATTTAATATTTGATAAAATTCTTGCAGGTTGAATAAACTTTAATAATACTGTGGTAGTTTCTGTGTAGAGTGTTAATTCATTCATATCTCTTTGCCATATAAACAAATGCATTTTTTGAGTGTTTTTATGTTTCTGTAGGGTCCTTGTAATGGGACTGCATGTCTGGCCTTTGGCCTTGTGCAGTGGGAAGCGATAGCTATTGAGTATGTTTGTTAAGAAAATTGCTGTGACTTTTAACCATGTTTTTTGATGCCTGCAGAAAAACATATTTAATTAGAACACAGAAGTCAAGGAAACTTCAGAATAGTGTTCAAAAACATTTCAAGATCTGCCTTATGAATTAAACAGCTGTGTAAATGTGGGAAACTGCTGTTTTTATGATGATAAGAAGCAGAGGCCTATCAGGCATGAAAGAGCTGCCAGCAGAGGCATCCAGACCCTCCAGAGATGTGAAGTTTAGACTCAGTCCACGTTTTTGAGTCTTGCTGTTACACAAAATGTATGTATCCTGACGATATATCAAAAGGCCCAGAAAAAAAAGTATGAGTTGTGCCTTTGGAAAGAGTAAACTAGAGCTCTTCCTGCAACATTGTTTTACTGTCTGTGGTGATCATTAAGAGTCATTAAATTGTTTGCTTTTAAACTTCCTGCTTAATAAATATTGTTGTTTTTTGTATTTATACATGCAAAATGAGAGGGAGAACATCAAAACAAATAAATGATTTAAGGCCTACTAATCTCATCTTTTGTAACTAGCTTGAGATTAGTCATGAGAAAGGAACTTTGTGGGGCTGTGTCTGGGACTGTGTTTTGGTTTGGGTTGGATTGTTAGAGCATTACATATATATGTATATTTCACTTATACTTTCCTTCAAGGAAGAAACATTTACTACAATTCGATCAAGATTTAGAGTTCATGCATGGAAAAGGAGTAGGGCTTAACTTCTCTCACACTTGATTCTAAACTGGACCAGAATACATTTGTCTCAGCACTGAACCTGTGCAGATCACAGGTGGCAACTCCTGACTTTCCATTTTTCAAGGATACATGGCCTGGTGTAAAGAAAAGTCATCTAGGGATTCTGCAGGGTTGTCTTAAGACACATAGATCCCTCATGGGGAGTTTTGGCTGCTCTGCTGACCTGACTCTGCTATCAGCCTGTGCAGGTATCAATGGCAGTTCATCTCTTAGACAAAATTGCATTCTCTAAGTCTAAGGACAAGACTTTATGCAACATGCAGTGTTATGACTCTTTGCTGCTTTTGTCCTGTAATCCTCAGGGAACTGTGGTGTTTATTGGGCTCTAAAGAATGGGGTTCTCAGAGCAAAGTAAAGGTCACATTCATGATTAGATTGCATTTCCTCTTCTGAGTGCTAATTTTAGTTGTGGACTTGGGGTGTTGAAATGCAGCTGGTTTGGTGTGCTTATAGTGTCCTTCCCAGCTCCCTTGCTGCCCTGTGTTCAGGACTGGGGGGTGAAGTAAGGCACATTTCAGCAGACCTTGCTGTTGCAGTCTAAGCTGCTGAATCCCATGGCTATAAAAGCACATACTCTGGAGAACTTCAGGCCAATAATCTTAGTTTCTGATATTTGCTAGTCTTTTACACTATTAAAATATATAAAGGTGTGAGGTTTTTATTATTCTGCTTAGCAGACACTTTGAATTCATTTGGTCATCTGAGTTGCTGCTTTCTTCATCAGCTCAGGCAGACATTAAAATTCCTTTTACACTGTGTCAAGTTCGTTTTAATAGGGTATGGTTTTGCAGCTTTTTTTTTTTTTGGGTCTAAGAATAGGAAAAAATTTCAGGAACACTTACTATCTTGTTTTTCAGTTTCTTCTTGCTCACACCACTTTTGTAGTGGAGTTCAGAATTTTGCTGGAGTTACTTGTTCATGAGACTACCAAGTCATAAACCAATTAAATGAAGAACTTCATCCCATATCTGCATGGAGAAACCCCACACAGAATCCTGTTTTTCTTCTGTCAGAGCCTTGCAGTCCAGGTGCATATTTATGAATGGTCTTTGCTTTTGTATTTCTTGGAAAATGCACAAAAGCTGTTAGGGTAATAATTTTCTATTTATTGTACTGATTGCTTCTAGGCACTTTCTGCATTCTGGAAAAAAATCCTCTTGATCTGAATTCTTACATTTCTCCTCTGGCCTTTGTCTGTTCTTCACTGTCACTTCAAACTGATGCTGTAAATTACCTTTCTTTCTTAAACTTGCATTTTGCTTTTTCAGTTTTCACTTGGGAGATCGGTGTGAAAAAGATGACTGGTTTCAGACTAAAGCTTGACATGCTTGCATTAGATCTGGACTCTAAAGCCAGAGAAAATTAGTTATTCACAGTCATTCTCACAGGGACAACTTGAAATTATTCTGAGAGTTACATAACAACGAAGTGCAGCACAGCTGCTGGAGAAGAGCTGGCCGGGGGCTGGCAGTAATAATTGTGATATTATGTTAGGTGGGAGCAAGTGTGATGGTTAATCAAGAAGTCTATTTTGACACTGTGTAGTAACACCAGTGGATATTAATGTTAAAGAGAAACTGTTGAAATGAAGTGTTTGAAATAATTTCTTTTTACAATGACAAATAATTAAATTGAAATCAACACCAGTGTCACTAAAACTAAGAGAATCCAAATAGATTTGAGTTTCTTATGTTAAAAATAAACCTTTTTGTAAACAACTCCCTGTTCCCCACAAACTCTTAAATAGGTTTTTTTTTCTCTGGCTTTGTAACACCACCTGTTTTAACAGGATGAATATTCAGGATTATTGTAGTGATCTTTTAAGTATTCTGATGTTTAGAAAAGGTTTCTCAGTGTATTGGTTGTTTGAATAAGGGCTGGCTGCCACATGAAAATTAGAGTAGCTCAGATCCTTGAGCTTAAACACTCCCTCGGAAGTTTTGTTTACAGGCTAAGGGACCATGAACAAAATGCTTTCTTTGAGGTTGTTTTTATCTTGGGTAAAATGGGACACTGGCATCCTCTTTAAAAAACTGTACTATTAAATAGTTATTATATAAACAGCTAAATGTACTCTGTAATGCAATAGTGCATTCACTATGAAGTCATCAGACTTGTTACTTCTTTGCCATCAATGTGAAATTCATTCTGCTCAGATCTTAAATCTGTCAAAAATGTGGTTTATCTTAAAATATTTTTTCTATATTATTTTCTTCTATGAGTGGTGGTTTATATTAACATGTGTAGAATTTGTCATTGTCACCTCATTTCTGCTGTGCTTACTTGTGATAGAGTGTTTAGAAATATTTGCTGGGGATGTTTAATGAGTTTCATGGTCAGAGTGGGTCAGCAAAGAGTGGAAGTTCTCTCGTGTATTTTTTTTCCCTTGTCTCTGTTTTCTGGAGTTAGAGTCATGTTTATGTGTTGTAAAGTTGTAGCAAGTAATGCTAAATGACATATGGTTACAGGAAAAGATTACAAAGTATGTGAAGAGATGTCCAAATCGCATAGTGTCTTACAGACCTCATTTCGTCCTCTTAGATAGGTGCAGATACACGTTTGCAACAGTCACCTTGTATGTATTGGCCAAATTAGACTTTTGTGAAACAGCTCACTAATTAGGGTAATGTGAAACTTCAGTCTCCTGAGTCTGGTTAATAAATGCCTATCTCTGAGCAGCAAGATTACATGAAATTAATAAACCTGTTTATTTGTAAAAGCATTTTAAAGTAAACCTTTGTATTTCTCTGTCTCAAACGTATTTATTATGTTTTGTATCAAGGCAGTTTATTAGTTAGCTGCGTTCTGTTCCTAAGTTACTGCAGAAACCTCAAGTTTCTAAAGGTAAGACAACCAGCCACTAGAAACTGAATCTCACTACCTTGCGAGATGAAGCCTAAGGCTCCTTTTAGCTTCAGATTATCACTTTTCATGTACATGCCTATTCCATGTTGAAGTGTTCTGGTATTTGTAGAGAATTTTTTTGAGGATAGTATTTTGAAAGCACTGAGGAAGAGCAAAGCATTAATGTTGTTCCTGAGATGTTTAGCTCATGGAAGAATGCACCAAACTAACAAATATTGTCCAAATCCCTAAGCATTTCAGCCTTGTGCTTATTGTCATCCTCAGGCTCTTGCCTAATTTCTAATTGTGTGTAATGTCTCAAACCCAGGGCTCTAATTCAGAGGTAATTATCATATGATCAAGTTGTAGTTGTTGGTTTAGTGCAGATTTGGGAAATTAAAGCTGACAGCTGTTTTCCAGCTGCATTTCAGCTGCACTCTATTAAAAATAAAATAGAACAGAGAAGCAGCAGCAGTTTTGCAGCTTTTTCCATCATTGCTGAGCATGGTGAAGTTGCCTTATCTTGTTGCCCTGTGAAATATTTACCATGTGTCTCTGGAGCCTACATAAATAAAACAGGAAAAGGACTTTCAGTAAATAAATGGAAAGATTGAAAGTAGTAGACTGAAGACACAAACATATGTATGTGCATTTGGCTCTGCTGAATATGTAAGAGATCAGCTATTAATTCCTGCCAGACTTTTGCGTAGGGTGTATTGGAGGTTACTAGCGAGGTCAGTTCCCTTAAATAAACCAAGTTCAAGATACATTCAGTAACTTCCCTGTCATGTCTTATTAAAAACTGTCATATATCTCATACATAGAAAATGGTTTAAAACCTTTTAGTAGGCTGTGATTTTCTAAAAGGACAGTATAAGTTAGGTCATTAATTGGTAGAGCCAGAAACCCTATGCCTTAGGCATGAATGAAGTGCTTTAATGCTTGAGATGAAAAAAAAAGGGGGGCAAAGCTGAAAGTTGGAGCTGTAACTGCTTGCTGTGAGAAAATGGAAAATGTGCAAGCTCTACAGAGGAAAGCTGAGGTACACTGGCATTCTGGGCTTCCATTCTAAAATTTGACTTTGCCTTCCATTTAGAAGTACTTGATCATCATAGGGAGAATACTTTTCAGAAGTTGCCAACTGATTCAGGAGCTACTGATGTTAAGGTTGTAGGCTGTAATTATTTTGAGGCAAAGTTTTCTGATATTCTCTGGTTTGGTTTGCTGAATTTTTATTTAGGTTGCTTAAAGATCTCTCAGCATATATTTGTGTTTTAACTGAAAAAAAACACCCCAGTGGTCATGTCCTCTCAATCCACCACTCCAGTCTGAATCCATGCACATGGTGCAGTTGAAATATCTGTTTCTTTGCTAACTGGATGAAATGTTTGTAGGTTGGATATTTGAGATAAATGTATCAGATAGGTTTTTTCAGAGTTGGGAGTTAAGTACTGCAGAACTGCTGTTCCTCAATTTTCTCTCCAACCTCTCCAGTGCAAACAAATCTGTTTTCTGGAAAAACAAGGATGCTGTTCCTTTGAGCTGCTCTGCTGTGAGAGTGAGCAGTCCAGAAAAAGAAAAAGCTCAGTGGCTCAGCTTTGGAAAAGTGGCTCATGAGTGATTGTGCATCTCGTTTTTCTTCTTGGTATCATGTAATTCATCATCAAAAACTGCAGAATATGATGCTTGAATCAGTGAAAGATATAATAAATCTACTCATCTAGTGCCATCTTTAACTGCTGTGCTGCTGCATTATATGAGTGCAGCACTTGAAAAGAAATCCAGGACCAGTGGCATAAGCAAGTGCTTTCTGGTTAGGAAACACGTGGACTGTGTTGACAGGAGGTATGGAGCTGACACTTGAGCAACTTTGCCTGAGGTTGGTGAATATTATCCACAATAGTTTGTACATCAATAACATGACTGGGGCCCTTGGCAGCTGAGTGGCTGCCTCTGTGCCTTTCTTTGCTGGAGGCTGCAACATGCATCTGCAGTGATGCTAATGAGTGGGGAAAAAAGGGGTGCAGCATTTCCTTTTTAAGCATTGCTAATTCATGCCTGTTAACACAGGAGAACGTGACACCTTTGAAACTTGAATGTTTTGATAACACAATAATTTTTTAAACCAAAGACACTTTTTGCAGAATTTAAACTGACTGGTTCCACAGTACATGGGACTCCCTGCTGCATTCTTTTTTATAGTTTGTTGCTGGAATTGTTACAATGAATCTTCATGGATTCATTATTGACTTATCTCCATGGAAGTCTTGGAGTTCCTCTGTAACATGTGTTTCATATTTAATAACTTGTAACTATACTTCTCTGATCAACATCTCTAGTCTCAAGCAAGAGAAGTGATCCCAACTTCTGAGAGATTTGTGACTGACCTATTTGTCTTTCCCATACTCATCATTTCCTGCTTAAAAGACTAATTATACTATTATAGACATCATCATGCTGAATTCTAGTTTGTTTATGTCAACAAAAACAGATTTAGGTCTGTGTCGACAAATATTTTACTGGGGGTTTACTAATTTATTTATTTACCTGTATATTTTAGTAACGGCTGTTTAACAACAAGAGAATAACATTGCTTTGTGTCTGGGCACAATGCCATGCCTGTTCTTCTTTATAAACTGTCTTTTGAATGCCATGCAGGGGATGGAGAGTTAATGAATAGAAAATTGATGGAGGGGATCGTGCCCATCAAACCAAAGTACTAAAGAGCATGCACATGGCTTTCTGTACGGAGGATACATATGCCAACATGGTGAAGTTTGTGCTTCCATAAAAAAGGTGAAAGTGTACACTTCAGTTATGTGAAAAGGCTGTAAGACTTCAATCAGTTCTACATTTGTCCTTTCCAGTCTCAGTCAGACCAGGATGACTCCCAATGTGCTGCAAACCAAAATATCAATCAGGCATTTATACAGATTGTAGTGGAATCCTAACTGACTTTGTAGCCATTTTAGAAAGCTTTCAACAAAAGACAGATTTCAGAAGTGAAACAAAATGGTTGTAGTTCAAAGGTTAGAGCCCGTTAGTGCATTTGGATGGGAGACTCCCTATGTACTGTGGAAAAATACTAAAAGGGATAGCTGCAGATTTTGTGAGGCAATTGGGTGCTCTGTTCTTTGACAGCATGATCTAGATATAATTTTCAAAAGTGATTCAGGTCAGAAACCCCAAATCTTTTAAGTCAGTGAGACGTTGCAAATTAAATACCTCAGCTACTTTTCAAGAGAGTTGAATTCTTCAGCCATTTATGGGCTTGTGTGGCTGAGTAGAGCAGTGTCAGTCTGTAACCTCAAGGAAGTCTGTACTGAAAACCTGGCAACTTAGGCTAAGTCTTTCAAGTACAGAATCCAGGCTTATGGCAGTCCATTAGTGACAAACTAATACTGGAGGTCTCATATAGCCATCAAACTTCAGACTGAAGCTGAGTCGATGGATGTTATGTTTCTTTGAACCTTTCGTCATCGACAGCGGTTTCTCCTTTTGAAGGCTTATGCATATTTCATGGTAGGTTAGCTGAAAAGCTTGAGCAGCCTGTCTGACCTGAAAGGACACATCTTGTTGTGTTGGGGTTTTAATGAATGTGTTGCAGAACATTCTCCAGCTGTTGCCCTCAAGAGGAAAACTATCAGGATCTGTTGAGAAAGCAGAATTATTTTTTTAAACCACCAAACTATGTTCTCTGATACCAAGCAGATAAATTTATCTTTTAACCTTAATAGATACAATTGCAATGTGGCAAAAGTGGAAAATTCCTTAGATTTGTTTAGATCTGATATGTGACAGGACAGCTCCTGTAGAGTAGAAAGATGCAGTTTCTTGTAATTTGTTGTGATTTTACTGCAGCTTTGAGAAAGGTGTGTGATGATCAAGTCAGTCAATGCAAGCGTTGGCAATATTTTGTCTGCTCATGGGGTTCTGCAGCAGTTCTGTGAGTAACATCATTGGTGTACAATCCAAGGAATTATGCGTGTAATCTTGCCAACATACTTCATCCTACGATTTTGTCTTGCTGCGTGCTGTACGTTATGCTCATTTATTGTGTTTCATTTCTGATTAGACTGTGAACTCATTGTGGATGACTCCTTGTTTATACAGATTTCTACATAACAGCATAAAGCAGTCTTGTTCCTTGTCAAGTCTTTTTACTCCTGTGCAGCGTCGATATTGCATTCTGCTTTTCAGGTCACCTAAATTGCAGTAGAGTTTTTAATTTTGTCTGAACATAGACCAAGGCCTCCAACACTGTTTTTTGGTATCACCATATATAACAGGTGGAGTGTAAGATTCTGCCTCCAAAAGTCAAAAGGCAAGCCAGAAAGATAGTTCTTAAAAAGATTCTTTCCTCTTATCAATCACATGACTGAGTGCTGCTGCTGTTTGTTCTGTGAAAGTACACAGAAGTTTGAAGATTGGGATAGTTTTACATTTCGAATGAATAACCTCTCACCTAAAAAGAAAATACAATTTAAGTAGTCAAGATAGGCAAAGTGGAAAAATGGCAAAGCAACTTTTACTGTGGTACTGCCTAATATAGCTATAGCAGCTGCTTTTGCTCATAAAAGGCCTTGTCACACTGGAGTTTTCACCAGGATCTAGCCGATGTTGCTGCTATTGTTGGAGAGTTAAGATGACGTCTAAGATGTCTGTTTGCATAGATTAATCCTGCAGTTCAGCCCCGATTCGCTTTAAAAGATAATTAAAATATTTATGTGTGGGTGAGTGGACATTGATTGCTAATGGAGATTATTTGGTGTTGGCAGTCTTAAGCAATTTTTAGAGCTGATACAGCCTAAATTCCAAAGTTGTCAGCGAGATTGGTGGTGGGCTGGAGTGATTTCAACACAGTGTTGTGAGGACCGAGACTAGAATTAAAGCATATTTCAGCCTTCTGTTCAGAACTGGCACGTCAGACACTGTGCTGTAAAAATACCTATGTGAGCATAGGGCTTAGTAGTATGAGGTGATCCATGACTTGGTTTAAAAGCAGAGATGAGCTTAGCAAATTTTTGAAGGCAGAAAACAAAAAAGCAAGCTAGGATGTAAATGAGAACTTGAGTATTTTTTCAGGCCATTAATTTAGGAATTCTTGAATCCAGTTTGACAGAGCTAGGAAGGAAAATGTTTCAGAAGACAGAAATAGATGCAGACACTTCTCTGTTTACTGTAGTCCTTTTCATGCCTTATGTATTCCATTGCTGTTTAAAAACTGCAGAGAAGCCCCTAATAATTATTTGTGGAAGACTTTTTGTTTCTAATATTTGCAAACTAGATGATATAGTAGCTTAGAGACAGGAGTGATTTTTCTTTAGGGGCAATTGAATCACAGTAATTAAGAGGAAATATTTTTTGTTTAAAAGCTGCTTTAAGCTACAGTGTGGAAAATAGTGGAGATTTAAAAAGATTTTGGTCAAGGCAATGTTTTTCATTTCAGTGGTTTTCATAACATCTTTTTTCAAATGTGAGAGACATCACAGGAGTTGAAATGAGAATTGTGAATGCTTTGGGCAGTAGATGAGATAAAATGAATTGCTTTTAAAATCTGTTATAAAGCTTTATTAAATATTGAAAAATCATGACAGCAGTGGGTATATAATTAAGAAAGAGCTGCTTTAGTTCTCTGTGAGTGTTGCTTAGCTTAATCTGCAACAATGCTGCACTTGTGGGAGATACACACCAACCCCCAGGTAGGGAAAAAGATGATTTTATCATGTAGTATTCAGGTTTGTTCAGATTGCAAAGATTGCACAATGTCAACACAGCTTTTGGCCCTATTGAGAAGTGCTGAGGAGAGAAACTGGAGTGGTTACACCAGAAATCTTTGGTCACCTTTTTACTTTAAAGCTCACAGGACACTGTATAAGAATGAATAATATAGTTTAATGTACTGAATGCTAAAACCACTTTATAGAAGCAGATTGGATTTTCACATGGCTGGGTCAGTGGTCCAACAGTGCTTCGAGATGATTTGGAGCAGCAGATTCCCCTGTCTGCTGCTCCTTTATGTAGTTTATCATTAGCTATTAATTTACCTACTTCTCTAAGCAGCTGAATTGAAAGGGACTCTAGATCTCCTGTTTTTATGCTTTTTGAAAGTATTCTTGCAAAGGTTTAAGCTGCTGTTGCCCAAATCTGGTCCTGTGAAGCATTGGAGCTTTCCTCAGTCACTCACTGTGTTTCCCCTTGCTTCCAGTTTGTTTCTGTGAGATCTGGGTGTCATGGGCAGACTCTTGCTGCATATTTAGCTGGAACAGTGCAAGAAATTGCCCCCAGTGTTGCTTGTTATTATCACCAAGTTGGCAAACAGATTGCAGAAATAGCCTTTGAGCCATTCATCAGAAAGTCATCTGGGTTGGCTTAAATGAGAGTTTGCACTGAAGCAGCTGCTGAGCACTTGCATCACCTGACCTATTAAATCAGCTGTAGAGGTGTAACAGCCACTGACAGAGGTTTTATTGCTTTCTTTTTTCCACAAGACAGGATTTGTCTTTGTCCTAATCTGACACTGACCTGTGCTTCCTCAGCTGTATCTGACTTGTGTGCAGAGTGTAGAGCAGCATGTGAAAGCTAATTCTGCTCTCTGTAGCCTGTTGGAGTATGCTTGTCCTATAAAGGAGAAAATCTTTTTCCAGTTGTAGGCAACTCATAATAAAATAGTTTAGCAGTAGTTCCCAGATAGGAGTTTAGCCTGAGTGAATACATGATAGCCTGAGTGATAACACAAAGGCCGTGTTGTATTTTTAATTACAGACAGTATTTTTATGGATCACTAGTATTTGAAAGGCACAGTTTATTTGTTTTTAGATATCTGAAGAAGTATTATTGCTTATGCAGCTGAAATTAAAGTATAATCTGCCCTGTGGAGAATTTGGGTACAAACCAAGGATTCCATGGGATTTTGTAAGAAGAGTCAGGAGCCCTCAGACTGTTGCTCAGCACAAGCATTGCTGTGCCAGGAAACATTAGTGATTGCTGCTCACAAAGCTGCTGTGCTGTTTGTTTGGAGCATTCACACAGTGTCTTCCATCCCATTAAACAGACAGATTTGACAACCTGTAAGGAAATATAAGGATTTTTTTTTGTCACTTTCTTTGTTCTTTGATACATTGGATGGTGCAGTTTGTTTTCTCAAATTAATGATGGATCTCTATGTTACTGTACTTTTTTCCTTTGACTGTTTATTCTGAACTGTGAAATTAAAATAACCTTGCATTTAAAGAATTCAAATTGTTTTCCACACTTCTGTGCCTGGCAGTGGCTTTACAATAATAACAACATAGTACTGGTTTTCCTCTTTTAACCCTTTTTTGCCCCCTCCTTTTTCATGCTGAAAGAATAACCAACTGTGATGCTAGCTTGCAAAATTTGTTTTGCTTGGAAGGAAGGATGCAATGGAAAGCACAATGGTCATTTCTTAGTTGGTAAAAAGAAATTCTCTTAGAGCTCATGATACAAGGAAATGACAATTTGAGGAATTTTGAGCACTCTGTGTTAACTTACAAATATACTTCCTTCAATATATTGAAAAGACACTTGGATTAAATGTTATTGTTATGGACCATGTGCATGAGACCTGCTGCAGAACTATTCCAAGAACTTTTATCCATCCTCCCACTTCAGTACTTGTTTACAATGTTCTCCTTTCACATTTAGATTGCTATATTTTGTACTAATGAGCTTGAAAGGTTCTCAGTCAGGGTCTGGTTTTTTTTCCTTTGCATTTTTTCCTGGGGTGTTTGGTTCTAGCTTCTTGTATTATGTGCTCATGTCCTGCAAGGCTCTTACCCTTTCCACTATCCATTCTGTGGTCCTGTGATATCTTCCCCTTTCCCCTCTCTCAAGGCTGGCAGCTTTTGTGTCTGTCATGTGCTATTTTTTCTTCTGAAACTCTTCCTGCACCTTGTACCACAACTTAGACTCAGTTCAGTGTTGAAATCCTTGAGAATCTCGACCCCACTCCTCCCCAGCATTACAGATCTGCCGATGTGACATCTCCAAGAGACCTGAATGAATCTGGGAAACCAAACAGCTAGAAAAGAGTTAACCTTTGTAATTTTTGATCTGAAGTCCAGAGCTGCAGAATGGCTCTAACCAGTGTCTGGAGAACCTTCTGCTTTTGAATGGGATGTTGCTCTTGGTTGCATTTAGATGCTTCTTCCCATATGAGATTTAATATACATTTCATTCCTAGGGGGGTTTATTCCCAACCATAAGCTTATTTTTCTGAAAGATGTGCTACAGTAAAATGTAGTTCAGACCATACTTCTGTGTAACTCCTGGAAAGACCCATATTGTTGTCCAGTTTCACTGCAACAGTGCAATGACTTGTGTTTCAGAAAGTGATTTGTAAGTATTTTGCCTGTCAGGAAACCTTCAAAAAGTGTTTTCTTTGTTTCTTTTCTTTCAAGAGTCAGGGAAAAATTGACATTATAACTAATTACCTGCTGGCCATGTCTAGGCTGCATGTGCTCTTTTCCAGAAACTTGCCCTTGGGAGTATTATATTATAGTTTTGGCTTTTAATAGCAGAACATGATAACAGTTTTTCCTTGTCAACTGATATGGCAGTTTATACTATGGAATACATGTACATGACAGGTTTTGGTGAAATTTTTAGGTCTTTATTGTAGCTAAGTGTGTAATCTTAGTTTTCAGTAATTTTATATCTGGGATTCAGTTGCTGTTTTGAACATTCCTCTCCTACTTCCATGCATGTTCACTTTAGAAGTTGTACTTTCAAGTAGACATTTTATGTACTATGTCAGTAATTCATGTTTAGCTAGGACCATTCTGAATCCAATTTTTTCTTGCCTTATTTTGCCTAATTCTACTTCGTTTTACTTATTATTGTGATCCATTTCTGCTTGGTTTAGTATCATTCTAAACCACTGCAAAGCTTGTATTGCTCTCACCCAGATATTTGTGACTCCTGGCATGATTTAAGAAGGGGATTTTCCAAAGCACTAGAGCAGAAGTAAGTCAGGAGTGCAGAAATGTATGGGGGGAAACAGTGAGAGGCTGAACCTTTAATTATCATAACTGTAGGATGGAGTAAGAAGCTGCATACAGCTATCTTCATTTCACTTTTTACCCAGACTTTTGTGTGCTGTTGCTATGAGCTGCTGAAGTACTGCTGTGTTCAACTCCAGAGGTAGTTATGTGTGTGTTTTCAGATCATTGGACTTGAAAGGCATGGCAGAAACAAAAGTTGCTATTCTTACTTTTACCCTATGTATAATTAATTTCTCTTTAGGGAAGTAGAGCAAGATAAGAATATAGTTTCAGCTTAACAGAGTTGAGGCACAGGAACATATGTCCCACCGGTCAGCATTACCCCAAACACAAATATTTGAAGGTGGAGGGAGCAGAGCAATAGCAAATGAACTGTGTGCCATTCTATCCTCCTCTGCTTGAGAGCAAGCCATGTGTTTATTGAAGGAAGTGGTTCTGCTGAACTAGTCCCGGTGCTGTTTCAAGCCAGTTGGTGATTACCTTTTCCATGGGGATTGAAATGAATGTGTTATATTTTAAAATAAGCTGCTGCTGCTATTCAGAATTTCTGTCTGTTAGTTGTTTGTTCAGCTGGGCTTGTCAGCTTCTGTCTTAACTGTGCAGAGAGGCACTAGCTCAGCTTTAGTTTGGCTTAGGTTCTCCTCCTCTTTTCCCCTCTCACATTAGTGTGCTTATTTTCTTTCTGATCTTGGGAACAGTAATGTATAATGAAGGATGTCTATAAATATTAAATTTAAATATAAAATGAATCAACATTTATTCTGTATGGCTGCTAAAGAAGTAATACATGGATTTATTGTGATCTGGGAAGTTCTTTTGAATTTCTGAGTACTTGGCCCAATCTTCAAAACGTTGCTGGCCTGAAGGCAACTAATGTGTAACCTAGAGAGGAGAGGAAGGGGGAAAAAGGGAGGAGAAGATTGAAAAGGTGAAGTCACATTTCTTAGGTGTTACTTCATCTACAAGGTTGAAATTACCCAAACTGGATCTGGTCAAAATCTGAGTTTCCTCAAACTATGGGGGAAATGGTGATCTAACATGTACTTCTAAGTGAACAGCATTGGACATTTGAAGGAGACTTGTAAGGTTCAAATCTGAAGACCTTAAATATTGGTAAACTAACTTCTACATTTTGGTTTATGTGTGTCTCTTACTTTTTCATCAGTTAGTGCAAGAAGATAGTAATAGCATCCACTCTGTAACCCAAACTGTTTGAACTGTGCTGAGGTGGGCTGTAAATACAATCAGTTTTGTCAAAGAACTGCACGTAAAGTCTGTGGCTTTTGTTTGTGCTCCATGGAGGAAAAATTGCTGTCCACAGTGATGAAAAAACTGCTGTCAGTTGTCTAGTTGACGTGGTCCCTGTGTACTCAAGGTTATTTTCTTTGTTTTCCTGACTGATTGTTTATCATTATTGGTAGGAGAATGGACAACCTTTGTGGAAATTTTTGAGTATGTGATAGATCTTTTCATTTATCTGATGTCACCAATTCATTCTGCTGTGTCCTTGTTGAAGCTTAGACATAAATGCTGTCTTCATTTCCATTATCTAGGCAACACAATGAACTCTGGCTGGGGGTGTACACTAATGTTCAAAAGGCACTGCAGTGGTTAATTTTTCTGTTAAAGTTAAGTATTTTTTGGTTTGAGCATTCTAATAGCTGAGGCATCAAACCCAGTAATGAATGATGCAGTAGGTAGGAATTTAGATATTCAGACAGCATTTTTCTTTTAGCTTCTTGTTACTCTCTTCTGTTTCAGACAAAGGATAGGATTGTTTAGTGACTGTGTATGGTGAATAAGGTCTGAAGTACACACAAACTAGTTCTAGTTCCAGTTTAAAATAAGTTTGTAACTCTCTAAATACCCACTGTAAAGCAAGGAAAGCAGATACAATCTGAACCATTGGTTTCTGAGCATATGACAGAGATGACCAGCGAATCAAAATTCTCATTAAAGAAGTATTACAATATAAGTGTCTCACTGTCATATGGTCTTGGGTACTGTGTTGAGGATATGTTTCTGAAGAAAATAATGAGTAAGAATCTCATTGCTGCTAGACTCTCAGCAGATAATCATGGTCATGTTTGTTTTCCAGACCTGTAGATTTGTGCTTCCCGCAAATGTACATCTTTTATCCAACTACATAAATTTGGTAGTAAGAGGAACAACAGAAGAGTAGGTGTTCCTTCATTTTATAATGTATGCATTAGGTTCCTTAAAGGATGGATTTCTGAGGTACAGTTGTCTTTCAGGGATGAAGCAGCGTTGATGGAGTTTACATATGGAGGTGTGAAAAAACAAGGAAGTGACTAATTACATTTTATGGCTCATACAGTAGTCTCTTTGTGTACTGTGGTAGGCTCTAAGAGTCCTAAGCACTAAGATCTGAGTACTGGTAGGTTGTTACACCCCAGAATATATCCCTGTTTAATTAAAAAAGTAATGACAACACTGTGTGCAAACTCAGCTTGGCTTCTTCAAACTCTGTATACGTGTCTTCATGTTTATCTGTCGGTTTTCTGCCAGAAAAGTTTCACTTACCTGACATATAAAGTAGTGACTGAATTAACATCACAGTTCACTGTATGAGTATAATTTCTGAATATGTGACTGACCATGGGATATTATTGTTAAATTGAATCATTTCCAGACCATAGAATGACAGTACTATTTCCTTGAGTAGCACAAACCTAAATTTACTGGCAATTTGTGGCTGCAGATAGCTTTCATCATCCCTGATGGCTGCAGTACAAAGCTCTGTGTGTAGTGGTCTGGGAACCTGGAGTACACCTTTGTGGGGAGGGTGGTTTGTGATCTTGAGCTCACTCAGAGGTACCTGCCCTGCAGGGATCAGTTAAATATAGTTTGAGTAGTATAAAGGAGTGCAAGGTTAGAACTGGCCAAAAGGTAACAAATTACTGACACCTCTAAGCCCCTTGTTTATGTAGGTGAAGCAGCTCTTACCCTTAGTAGTTAATTAAGGTGAGGACAAAAGAATCTGGCTCCCTAAGACTTGTAACAAATGTCTTTCTGCACTGCTGGAGTACAACTTGCTTTCTATTAACACAAGTCTGGCAGACCTTAGGTATATAAGGCAAAATGATAGCTCTTAAGTGTAATTGTTCTTTCTGATGTGCTAACTGGAAAAACTGGAACCATTTACAGTTTCCACATTTGTAGTATTTTGGTTGGAATGAGCAAACTGTCTTTAGGAAATAAGTGCTGCTCTATCATATGTGTTCTACAGACACAACTGTATGCAAGAACATAAAATCAAGATGATAGCAATTTTCAATAGTAAAGACTGGATATGTTAAAAAATCTATATCTGATTTCATAAGGTAACCTCTGTTAATAACATATGACATGCAGCTAAATCAGTGCTCTTCAGTGTATTTCATTCTTCATGGACTTTAAAAGCCTTTTTTTAATAGACAGATAGTATTAAAAAAATCAAAATAGCTGAGTCTCAATCATGTAACAGATGCATGAAGATTGTAAGAGACCTTGTGTCCATGACAGTACAGATGTCCAAGTGCTCCTCTTTTTGCTTGTCTTCCAGGAAGTGCAGTTTTGTAGAACTATACCATGTCCTGGTCACAAAGGTAGAGATTGTAGAAACTCAACTCTTTTGATTACAAAAATATGTTTACTCTGTCCTTCACCCACTTGAACAGTTAAGGAAACAAAGACAGAGACAATAGTCTTTAAAGTCTATGCTGCCTGAAAACCAAAATCAGAGAAACATAACAGGAGAATGTGTTGTCAGTGAAATACTTGTTTCTGACTGGAGAATAATTGTTTACATTAATAAGGACATAGCAATTTTTGGCACAGTTCTTTAACCTAAGAGTGTCTATTATAAATAATTTTGTCAATAAAGCTTTTCTTCCCCCCAAATGAATGTTCTTCTCTAGGAAGAATACAGTATAGGCCTTTGAGATTTTCTTTCTGTGCTTTGCATGTTACTAGTTGTAGTAGGCTTCTATCAGCAAGGAATTCAGTAAAGTAAACTGGTTTAAATTTTGGGCAGAGCTGAGCTGATTGATTTCAACAGCTCAGCTGTTGATGATGATGACAAAGTAATGATCTCTTAAGCTGTCTGGTAAGACAGTTTTGTCCTTTGTGGTGATGCTTAATAAGAACTTGAAGTAGCTGTGTGTGAATTAGTGTCAGGAACTGGTACGTGTTATAATGCAAACATTCCCACACTCTTTATTCTAATACTGGCTCCTTGCACTAGGAATTGCCTACCTTGGTAGTGTGGTAACATGGTAGTCATGAAAATATGAGTCTGAACCCTTTCTTCTGTTTTGTAGTGTTTAGTCTCATATCATTATGATGTTTTTATTTTGGGCCTCAGGTTCAAGTAAACTCACTTGGATACTGCTGGTTGTATATCAGGGTTGCCTGGGTGTGTTGGGTTTACATGTCAAGGTTTTGGTAGCTGGGGTGGGCTGCAGGGGTAACCTCTCTCTACTCAGGGGCTGCCCCCTTGTCAGAAAGCTAATTGATAGATCTGTAGCATATGCAGAACTTGAAAGAGAATCCAAACCTACTTTGCTGTTGGTAGATACACTTTGCCAGATGGTTCCATGGGCATCATTTACATGCTTCAATGCTGTCCCAATTGAGGATAATATCTACCACTGTTAGAGTGTTCTGGTTTTGACTCAGTGTTCAGGGCGTAGCTTTGTGCTTGTTTTCCTACAAACAGTGTGATGCTTGCTCTTAAAATTGTGTCTTCATGGGATTTTACTCAAGACTATAGAATCTGTGTATTTCACAGTTTGTTTTTCATGATATCTCAATGGGAATGGAATGTTTACATCACTGTTCTAGCAAAAGAACTAGATGAGAAGTACTTAAGGCAGGTAAGACATACTGATTTTGGAAAATTTGAGCACCCTGTTTTGAAATCCCTTTGACCTGTTAACTTTGAATTAGTGTGAAGTGTTATGCTTCTGACAAACTGAACTGTGAGGTATTCGGTCAAGCAGTTAGTTGAATGAACAGCCATAGTTAGCAGATACTCAAAGTCTGGTCCAAACAACTTTCAATAACAGATTTCTCTTTACTAGGAGCTAAGTCAGAAATTTCAGTTAAATTCTTCTTGGTTTCATGGTTGTTTTTTTTTGTTTTACTCAGCTGGTCTGCAGGTGTAGAGGATTTTGGCAAGGTTTCAGTTGTTGGAGGCTACAGTCATTACTAAAACTCCTGGGCACACTGTTGGAATGCAGTTGATGTCATGGAAAAACAGGACCTTTTTTGTAACCCCTAACAACCAGAAGTATAGTAAACAGTAAATATTACCTCCACCGAGATACTCAGTTTTAAAGCAACTTGTTAGGATGGTGCCTCTGTGCCAAGAAATATAAGAGTCTACTGATTTAATGCCATTTTTCCTAAAAGCACCAGCCTACCGCTGAGGTTTAGCCATGATTTTGATATGCCTAATAAAACCAGAAATAGTTCTGTTTAGATCTTAAAATACCCAGCATTTACTGTTCTTTCCACCACCTAACAGTTTTATGGTCTTTCACATCAGAAATCAGTGATGGTATGTTAGTTATAGGGGAAACAACACTGTAATTTTCATGATTTGTGAAACATAGGTTTTTTCCAAGATATATTTTCCCTCTAATTAAATGAGTGAACTTGTTTGATTTTCATGTAGAATTTTGCAGAACTATAGAACTGTTCAAATAGTTTTTTTCTTTTTGAAGTCCATTCTCAGCTTCAAGCTGTGCATTCTGTTCTGCTGTCATAGGGTTGCTTATGACTTCCAAGATAATTTAGATGTTTGTCATTCGAGGGTCGTTCATTCCTTTACATGATTTGTATGTTTTCTTTTTTCTCCTCTGTTGATAGAAATACCAATACCACACCTGTGAAAGCCCCATCACTGCCACCTTGCAATATAGAGCTTCACTTTCCCTTGTAAGCAGACAGTAACCCAGGGAGAAAGCTGAACAGCCTAACATACAGTGACACATTGGTTTTTTGAGAGCACCAGTATAGCTCCCAGCACACTTCTTACAACCAAGTTGACTGTTGGATATTGCATATGTTTGGTGTTCTGCAGCCTAAGTGTTGAGGTGGTTGTCAGTTTCTTTATTTTTCTAAGGGGGTGATACCTGTGTATGACACAGTTGTCATTTAAAGATACTTCTGGCAGGATAGAATTAATGCTTTTTTGTGCTGGCCTCTCCTTAAGCCTTGCTTTCCTTGGGCTTATATGAGAACCTAAAGCAAATTCCTGTGTAGTAACAGTGGTATAGGACAAGCTTTGTTACTGCATACTTGAAAAACTTAATTTGCCATAAACTTGATGTCCCCTAAGATCATTGTGAATTGGAGAAGTAGGAATAGTAGGCTACCAAATCGAAAAAAGTAGCTGAAACATTTGGAAAATACACGCAAGGCTTGAATGTGTCTGTGGAATATTTGGGAATATTAGAAGAACTGAGTTCATTCTTTGATGGTTCCCTGTGAGTTTCTTCATTTCCACTCAGGTTTCCAGCTCTTTCTCTCTATCTTTTTTTTTTTTTTTTTTTTTTTAAGTGAGGTAGCATAAATTGAGGGGTTATTGTGCATCTGCTCATATCTTAAAGCATCTGCTGAGATATTAAACACTTACAAAACTGATCATTATGTTTACCACCCAGCAAAATCACGTGAGTTGATCAGTGATCTGTAATAAAGTCATAATACTAATGATACTTTGAGTCTGCCTACTGTCTTGGAAGATGTTCTGTGTTCTACTGCAGAGCTGTGGGTCTTCTATTTTTATTAGAATGGAAATCTTTATTTCCAATCATGTCTAGTTAAAATCCCTGCTTTTAGTTGTGGCTTACCAGAACATGAAGGAAAATTGAAGGGTTTTTTGCCACTACTGGGTGTTCTCATACCTTATAAGAATATTGTTTCCCCTGTTTACCCCACTGGAAGTTAAAGCACAACAATTTTTGAAGTTAAGAAAATTATTATATTTATGAGCAGAGAAAGGAGGACGGGGGAGCCATTTTTGGTGATTTGACTTGTTTTAAGTAGTAGCTGTTCAGGTTATTTAGAAGTTAGAAATATTAGAAACAGGCCTAATATTACTGAGCAGTGAAATTCTATACAGAAATGCAAACCCACATAAGTTTCAAATAGCAGTGTTTATTTGCAAAATTGAAAAATCAGAATGAATTGCTGGTTTTTTTTTTTAACCTTGTAGACTCCACAGCATGCTGAGCTCTTCCACTTGTGTGGGCCTGCAGCATGTTCAGTTTTGGATCAGACACAATTGCTAAGCCTACCATATGGTCTAGAAGAGAGAGAGAAGCATAGTTTAGATCTTCTGGCCAACCTAAAGGCTGTGTGATTCCAGAAAGAGAGCAGAGAGTCCTGGAGAAAGCCTAAGTTCATCTTAACTTTTGAAAGCCAGCTTGGGTACTAGCAATTAGCTCTTGTGTTTCTCTTTATCTTAACTTCGATAGATAGGACCTGCAATTTCACTACTTATAATTATTTTCTGAAGTTCAGATACTTTTTTTTCAGCTTTTGGGACGTTCTGGGTATTGTATGCTTACCATTTATGCTTGCTTATACACCTGGAAACAGCTGTGTTAATCTGTATAATCAGATATGTATAATACTGAAATTGGTCTCTAAGAGATATAAAACTTACAAAACTCCCTAGAATTCTTGATTTAGAGATGTCGGAGTTGTACCAAAGGTACTTCTCTGAAATATGAAAGGTTTAAAAATACCTGCAAGTGAACAGCAGTTACAGCAGTGTTTGTGAAAATAACTGCTTCACCTCACAGGTCTTGCTGATGCCTCTATACAAATAGATTGGTTCATTCACTAACATTTGGAGCCTGGAAAGGGCATGTTATGTGGGTGTGCCAGGCTGATGTTCTGCTGAGGCACCGTTTCCCCAAAAGCAGTCTGTTTCCGACCGGGGAATGACGACTCGGTGGAATCTTGCCAGCCTGTGCACCTACTGGAAAGCACACACATTTTAAAGGTTATTGAAAAGAGATGCATAGACAGACCTAGAAAGAGCATCAACTTGAGTACTTTTCCCTCATCACCTTCCAAAAAAATTACTGCTGGCAAAATGTAAATAAAACAGGTAAATACCCTGTTCAGAGCATGGAACTGCCCCCCAACTTCAGATGAAGCTGAGCTGGTTCTAAAACACCACTGTAAAGATTTCGTTTGCTATGCAGGACTAAAGTATGGCAGAAGTCTTGTGAGAATATTTCACCTATGTATTTCTCATTTTCTCCTCATTGCACCAAATCTGTAAAATTTGCTTTTGTCGTCTTGTAAGGAACTGAGGGACTGCTGCTGACAAGGAATGGGAGTCCTTTCAGACATAGAGTATCCAGAGGCAAAATAAACTGGATCATTGGAGGTTTGAGCAGTTTATGCTTTCCTTTTATTATTTTTTTTCTCTCTCCATACAGTGTCCTCCTTAAAGATAATAATTAACTTAATGGGTGTGGTATTTTCGTGGCAATACACTTACATTGCCCTTCACTGCAAAGCATCTCATATCTTTGCTATACTTCTAAGTAGCACAAGATTGCAAGCCTTGAGCATTTATAAGCTGAGGCAGAAACCTTAAAAAATAATAGTTGCTTAAAAGCAATTAAAAAACCCCTATTTTATTCTCATGTTTGTTATATTGCCAGCTTTTTGTCAGT
The DNA here is from genome assembly GCF_000695815.1 of Acanthisitta chloris. Classification (NCBI taxonomy): domain Eukaryota; kingdom Metazoa; phylum Chordata; class Aves; order Passeriformes; family Acanthisittidae; genus Acanthisitta; species Acanthisitta chloris. The sequence continues at coordinate 3,152 of NW_008690783.1, read as the reverse complement.
TTTTATATATTCGTATTTTCCACATTTTACTTGTGCATTTAAGGTAAAAAATGCTGAAAATTACAGCCCTTGTGTTATTAGTGTTATGATTCAAACTGGATTTAAATATCAAGAAAAGTGCTAAGCATCTAAGGTTCAACATTAAATGAGAAGAACTGGTGGG
>NW_008690783.1:0-2948 GCF_000695815.1 Acanthisitta chloris | reverse complement strand
CTAACGACACCATGGAACATGTTCCAGTTGCTTACAGGTGTTTATATATGACCATACTTTGTTAGCATTTTCTAATAAATGTTTAGCATTTCTATTCTTTCTAGTTCCAGCATAATTTTTCACCACTCCTTTCAGAAATATTCATTTTTTTCCCCGACTTAGTGTTTGACAGACTCACTAAACAAAAAGTTTCTGTTTTAATTCTTCTGGTTATTGCTCTTTGCTGTGGTCTTGCCACCTAGACACTAGCAAGTTGCACTGACTTCATCTTCTCCAGTATTAATGTGTTCTGTAAATCATAGGAGAGCAGCAATTAAAACATGCAGTTCTTCAGTTTGATGCTTTCAGTTACTTCCCATCCAGCCAATGTATTTGGTACTGGGACTGATGTTAATTGTCCTGAATTTTTCCTCCTACTCCCTTTACGTAGGAGAATTGCTTTTTGCTTCCAAAATATTGTCTGAAATGAATGTTGTTCTAGAAAATGGTAGGGCCAGAAAATATAGAATATAAAGTCATGTGCATTTTTAATGGTGGACTGTAACGAAATGCAGATATTTAGTAGTTAAAATATTTGTTTATTAATATCCAATGCAAAAAACCCCAACCCAACCCAAATCTAACCAGGAAAGTAACAGCTTCACATCTGCTTCAAAAACTGAACAGTTCTTAAAATTGGAATTCAGCTAAGAGCTGTTATGAAGAACTGGGAAGTAGAAGAGAAGTCAGTTTATTCTCTGATGATTGTGTGTTCATTCTTCAGTCTAAATATTTTAACAATTCTGATTATGAAGATAACAGGGAACGTGACTAAATGAAGAGGGTGCTGTTCTCACTGTCATTTTTCAACATCTAACTATATATAAAATATAGTTACATGCCATCTAGTTCTCTTTCACTACTTGCTAAATGCAAGTCAAATATAAAAGAAGAAATGTTAGTTTACTCTCCATAAATATTTCTTACTTGAGCTGTATCTTGAGAGTGTTATTTTACTGGATTTCTTTTGTTTTCTTTCCTCCATTCAGAACAACAGCTTCATTTGGTTTTTTGCTGATAAACCAAGGCAAAGGAGCTCTGCTCTTCTCTTGTTTGTGCTATCTGTAATCAGGAGAAATCATATGGATTGTCTTAATATAATGGGAGCTACAAATGAAATTATGTCATTGAATTGTAGTCACTACAAGAGTTAGGACTATGGGTGACTGCATAAAGAAACAGAGAAATTTTAAGCAAAGACTGGTTGGTTGATGCATTCATATCTATGTGAAGACCAGGCAAAATCTTCTGTTGAAGGTAATGAAAATAAACATGGATGTTCTGCTAAGATTTGTATTTCAAAAAATATCTTAAAATATGAGCAAATTGTTGCATGTTTGTTACTCTTTTTCAGGTTTGTCTCAGCTAATGACTTTGCTCATTAAGTTAGATTCCAGAAACAAAGAGTTTAGAGTTCAAGATGGTTTGACATGTGTCTGAACGAGAGGGAGATGCTTTCCCAGTCTTTTCCAGTCTCTTGGCTGAAGTTTATCTGTGACAAAATGAACACTTCTGCAGAATTTGAGCTTAGATTTTTGGCAGTGGATATGGAGTTTTCCTACTGCTGCCTGAAGTGTTTGTTTTCTGATTCCAGTGTTTCTTTTCTGATTCCAGTCCTGGTCCCTTCTGTCTGCCCTATTCTTACCTGTAAGTATAGTTGCTAGAATCTCAGTACTTCATCTCTGTTTCTTGAAGTATTGGTTGCTTTCAAGTGGAATGACTAAGCAATTTTTGAAATCTTGTGACTTCTGGGCTTTTATATTTCTAGTCTCTAGTAGATATCCTTTTACTGCTTTATCCATTTAGCATGTCACTTGATTTTTCTCCTTACTCTCTCTAGAACTTGGTGAGAAGACCTGATACCTTGATCCTTGTTTCCATTCCCTTCTCTGGATAAGCTTTCTTCAATTTCTGCTTTTTACAGCCCATGGCAAGATCTACCACTTTTCCTAAGACTATCCTTTTTGTCCAGAAGAAAGTCTCAGTCTTTCTTGCTGATATTTTGCAGGCTGATCTCTGAGTTAAAAAGTTCAAAAGGCTCCTTATCTTCTCCATCTCCAGTCATCCATCCATCTTTAGCTGCTATGGACAGAACTATTGTGCTTGTTGTTTGTGCCCTACCTGCACCTTTGCTAGAGACATTTTCACAAATCATCATTATCTTGGACACATGTGAGTCTCACAGTTATTTTATTCTGTACAATTAATCATAAACACTGCCAAGAAAAAAACCTCTTGCCTAAAGAGTTGCTTTGTCACACCATCTGTGAATTGCATAGGGCAGTCTGACTGTGGACAGGTTGTGTTTTGACCATGTCCCTGCTGCTTTGTTTCTGTCGTATCCTGAGGACAATCTGGAGTTGACAGCAGTTGCTGGAGACACACTTGCAGTATTATTTTTAAGAACATGTTTCTGATGTGGTAGTTAAATTGTTTGCAGATCTGTTCAGTACCTTCCAGCCAGTGTAATTTTGTTACTGGCAAACACTGACCAAAGGTCCCATGTTTGTCAAAATTACAGCTGTTTCCATGTTGCTAATAAATAAAATATAATATTCCTTTAGATTTCCTTGCCCAGGGCCAGGTACAACATTTCAGGCGCCTAATGTATTTGTCTTAGGTAAATCAGATGAACAAGGCTGGCAGATCAACTTTATAAACACAATAGTTAAGTGTTAGATTAATACTGCAGAAACTGAATGAATTACATGTCAAGTTAAGCAGTTTCTGTAAGGTAAACTTTTTATTTGTTGGTTTAGGATACTTCTCAAATTCTTCCAGCAGTTTTGGATAGCAGCTTTATTTCTGGTGAATTTTAGGAGCAGAATGATTATTTGAAAAGTACCACAGCATTTAGGGAGAGTGTGTGTGTAGGAGCTGACAGATCATAGAATCAGTCAGGTTGGAAG
>NW_008690782.1:25448-26365 GCF_000695815.1 Acanthisitta chloris | reverse complement strand
CTACGAGGGCAGGCTGCGCTACCCGCCCCGCAGGGACCTCTGCCGGCGCTCGCGGTCCAGGAGGTACGGGCGGGTTTGTTAGCCGGTAAACCGTCGGACGTTCTCGAGCCCGCGCTGCAGCTCAGCCTGGACCCTGTCGATCCCAGGGCTGGGAGCGAAGGGCCTAGTGGGGTGTTTGTGTGAGCCTTTCCCTCCCCGTGCCTTTCCTTCGTCTTCCCAGAGCCACGGCTCTGCCATTACCAGGGAACAGCCTGCCCTGGAGTCACGTTTCCATGCTGTGTAGGCATTAAAGCCTTTCTCTCCCGACAGCCAACAGGATTCAAATGAGGTTCAAAGTACTCACACTCCTCCCTTAGCCCAGGAAGGATTCAGGGTAAAGGATCCGACCACCAACTGGTCTTTGCTGCTTTAGTTCTGGATTTTGCTTTAGATCCTCTCTGTGCTCAGTGTTTCCACAGGGACAGTCAGGTGCTGGAAGTGGGATAAGGCCTCTGATAACAGGAGTGTTCTGGAATAGAGGCAGGAGCTGTGGTGTGTGCCTGGAATAGGCTCTGGGGCCTCGCTGGCACTGGGGCTGCTCTGGTCCCACTGGTTGGACTGGGTAGGTGCAGCCAGGTGGGAGCTGAGCTCATCTCTAAATTCCTGACGTGTTCCCCAGATTGAGTCTCTCCCAGCCTGGCTTTTATTTGCTTGGAGGGGTTGTGAGACAGAGCAGGTGTACACAATGGGCTCCATTTGGCCTCTTGATGGGTAATTTGGGACAGAGGTGGGTGAAAAACTTCTTGCCCCTTTAGTCTCAGTCTGAGAGGTCTCCTCTGGTTTTGAGCTCTTCATGTTGTTATTTCTGCTTCCTGTGCACATCAGTAGCACATGGGGAAACCTCATGAAGGTGTATTTGGGTCAGTGTTGCAGCTGAT
>NW_008690782.1:23012-25425 GCF_000695815.1 Acanthisitta chloris | reverse complement strand
CAGCAGTGACCTAGAGCCACTGCTGCCTTGGCACAGGCAGAAATATTACTCTTGATCCATGGAGAAGAGAAGGAGAACCTGATCTGAAGGGAAGGGGCTCCAGGGAAGCTACAGTGGCAGGACAAGGAGCAATGGGGAGAAATTGAAAGAGGGAAATTTAGATATCAGGAAGAAGTTTTTCCTTTGAGGGTGGTGAGACACTGGCCCAGGTTGCCCAGGGAGGCTGTGGTTGCCCCAACCCTGGCAGTGTTCACAGCCAGGTTGGATGAGCCTTGAGCAACCTGCTCTGGTGGGAGGTGTCCCTGCCCAGGGATGTGTCTGATACTATGAACCCCCCCAGGCAAACCTGTTAAGCTATCAGAGAGGGAGCTGTTTGCTGACAGGGCAGAGGTGCAAACAGCACAAATCCCATTTCCAGGCTGAAGGTCCTGCTGGGAGAAGCTGTTGCTGGGTGATAGCATCGACCTGCCCTGGTGTGTGTTCAGGGTTGTCCCTGGGAGCCATGTGGGTTTTGCAACATCTACCTAAAATACAGATTTTTTTCTCCAGGACATGGACTCACGGTGAAGTCTGGTTGGTTGCCCAGCTGGGGTGGGGAAGGCAGGTGTGTTTTGGGGGCAGAGGCAGGCAGAGCTGCTCTCATCATTCATGTGTGACACTTGTGTGTGAGCACACACACAGCTGAGCTCTGTCTGAGGTCTCATGGCCCTTCCTGTTGCAGAGATGAGCTCGACCAAGAGTTCTCCTGATGTACTGGCAGGTTGTTGTTAGAGGGCTACGTTGTGGAGAGCAAATATTCCTTCTGGGTCTTGCTGATGCTCTGTGGAGCTGATGTGTGTGTGTGTGCACCCCAAAGACTTGGTGTTCTGAGCCCTGCCATCCTCCCTGGGGTGACAGCTGGAGCACCACTGCTGCGTTTAGTTCTCATTTATTTAAGAGCTAATGAGAGGCCTTCCTGAGGGAGGAGGAAATGATGACAAACACTTGTGTGTGGTGGAGGAGGTAGTCATGGTGAGATACAGGATGGTTTGTGTTGGTTTGGCCTGGAACACTCCCAGGGATGGGAGGCCACATCAAGGCAGGCAGCTCAGCTGAGGCTCTCAGAGGGTGATTTTCACCCAGTTTCTTGAAATATGGATCATAGTATAGTATCATAGTATGTTAAAGGGCTGGAATGGACCTTAGAGATCATCTAGTCCCGACCTCCTGCCCTGGGCAGGGACACCTCCTACTACATGAGGTTGCTCCATGCCCCACCATCATTTTCTCCCACAAACCTTAGTGGTCTGTGTTTGAGGCACAGCAGAGGGTTTGAAGCATCTGCCACAGGGAGTGGGAGCAAGAGAACTTCTCTCTGGTGACCACTGACAGGACTGAAGGGAATGGCATGAAGCTGTGTCAGGGGAGGTTAAGGTTGGATATTAGGGAAAGGCTCTGCACTCAGAGGGTGTTTGGGCACTGGAACAGCTCAGCAGGGCAGTGGTCACAGCCCCAAGCCTGACAGAGCTCCATGAGCCTTTGAGCAACACTCTCAGGCACAGGGTGGGATCGCTGGGTGTATATTCAGTGTCAGGAGTTAGACTGATGATCCTTGCGGCTCCCTTCCAGCTTTGGGATCTTCTGTGAGGTAATTTGAGCAGGACTGGCCCTTCCATGCCTTTCCAGACTCACGAGCAGGTGGTTGTTTGTGCTGCAGCCATGAGAGGATGCCCTACCAGCGGCGCTACCGACGTGCCAGCGATGCCTACAGGCTGGAGGAGCACAGCCCTTCGCTGGCCGACGACTATTACCCGACGCGCTCGCGCAACTGGCGGCGATCGCGGGGCAGGGAGCAGCACCGGCCCAGGAGATACCAGCACCACTGCCGCAAGCGCAGGAGCAGGTCTTGTAGCAGTGCCTCCTCGGTGAGTAGCAGCCAGAACGAGCTGAGGGATGGGCAGGGTTTAACTGGGCTTTGCCTCCTTCCAGCTGGGAACACGCTGGGTGAGTACCTCGAATCCTGTTTCTGTGTTTTGTTTTCATTCCGTGGAATGTGAAGTCCCAACTCTGTGTGGTTGTTGAGTGGGAAACGGTCGTAGCTAGTGGTGGTTTTTTTTTTTAGGCCAGCCCTTGCAGGCTTAATACGTGAGGGTTCTAAGCTGTGTTCTCTCTGGCCAGAGAAGGGATCAGGGACAGCTTCCAGTGGCCCCCACGTGACAGGCTAACGAGGGTGAGCCTTGGCCGTGGGCCAGCCTGGCTCCTGCAGTCCCTCCTGCTTGGCTTGATCCATGGCCAGGGCTTTGCTTCTGCCTACAGCTGCTGCTTCTCAGGGGGGTTTGGTATGCAGCATTCCTCTGGTTGGCTTTGTGCCAGGATCCCCTTCCAGGTGGGATCCATCAGCCTGGGGCTCCGGAGTTGGGATTAACCCATTATT
>NW_008690782.1:18689-22938 GCF_000695815.1 Acanthisitta chloris | reverse complement strand
ATTTGAGCTTCTTTGCAAACCTCACCCTGGAACATAGCACTCCTTCCAAGGATTAGCAGGGAATATTTGGAGCTAGGTGGGGAGGCTGGTCCTGGGAGTATCCTGGGAGTGGTGTGAGGTGTCAGATCAAGCGCTGCATCACTTCTGTCCTGTACGGAATGCTCCCACCTCTCACTTGAAATGGTATCACAGCTAAATGACCCAGTCTGATCCCAGCAGTCCTAGTGGATAACCTGCATGGCTGGGAACGCCTCAACTCCTCCTTTTCCTTTCTTTCTTTCCAGTTGACTCTGAAATTTGAGGATTAGAGTGAGCCAAGGCTGTGCAGAGAGCGCTGCAGAGCAGGGGATGTGTGGTGGTGCTGCTGGGTGGCTTTGGGCTGGCCTCAGCTCAGTCCTCACAGCTGTCCCAACTGTCCACTTTCTCCTCCATCTCAGCTCAGTTTTTCAGGGGGGTTTCATTGTAGCTCCCTATTTGGCCTAGCTGGTGGGTGAGGAAGAGAAGCCTGCTGGAAGCTCAGGCGTGGAAACATCGAGCTTTCCATTCATTTCTTTGGCTGTGGAGATTGTAACTATTTTAAGGCCAACTAGAACCAGCTGTGGAATTAGGGCAGTTTTTTTTGGCTGGTTTTCCAGTAGAAGCTAGCAGTAGCAGGGGGTGAATGACATCAGACCTTGCCTGAAGTGAAGTGTCCTCTGGGGATTAATTTACCTGTTTCCCAGGTATAAAAGCAACCCCCAGGGCCGATGTGCCTCACCAGGTGTGTGCAGCCAGTTGGGTGTGTGGATTTAGGACCTGTGTGCTACTTGATTCTGCCTAGAAGGGAAGGGCTGGCTCCTAGCTGAGGCAAGACACAGCTCTGGGGATCTGGAGCTGGCTTATCTGAGGTACCAGGAGCAGGATACACAGAGGAAAAACTGCTACTCTGGCTTCTACTGGGCAAACTGAGTGCTCACCACGCTTGCCAGTGGAGAAATGACCTTCTTCTGGCAAAGCCCTCCTGCTCCTTATGCCTTTGGCAGAATCCTCTGGTGCTGGGAGGGAGCTGCTCCTCTGTATGGAATGGTGATGGCACACCAAGTCACCTTCACAATGGAGCTTCCTGGCAGTGCCTCTGGTGCTAGGAGGGAGCTGCTCCTCGTGCCTCTGGTGCTGGGAGAGAGCTGCTCCTCATGCCTCTGGCAGCATCCTCAGGTGCTAGGAGGGAGCTGCTCCTCATGCCTCTGGCAGCATCCTCTGGTGCTGGGAGAGAGCTGCTCCTCTGAGTGGACTGGTGGTACCACACCAAACCCACACCTCCACCCTGGAGCTTTCCAGCCGCTGCTTCCCTTCCCGGCAGAGAGAGGCATTTCCCGTAGCTAACGAGAGAGTTTTCTTGCCATACCTATAGCTGTTGATGACTTTTCTGTTTTGAAGCTAGTTTGTGTCTTGACGTGTCCCTTGCAATATCCCTATCGTTATATATGCTGTGTGCCTTATGAAATGCTGGGATCTGGAAAATCCACCCGCCGGCGCACCCGTCGTCTCTGCACCTTTGAATGACCACTCAAAATGCCGTGGCGGGGGGCGGTGTGCACAGAGAAGCCAACAGAGCAGTAAGCGCAGCAGGAGCGTGGAAGATGACAAGGAAGGTCACCTGGTGTGCAGGATCGGCGATTGGCTTCAAGAGCGATGTACAGTCACCTCTCGTAAAACTTTACCTCTCTACTTTTATCCCTGGGTTAGAGCAGATCTCTCGGTTGGTACTGGAGGGGTCTCTAGTGCTTTGTTTACCGACCAGTAATTTGCACAAGGCAGAGTATAGACACTTGAGTTTTAACGAGTGTAGCAGTGAGAGACATTGTTTTGTTTGCTTTGATGTGCTATTGCTGTGAATTGCAGGAGCTCAGCTCTGGCCAAGCCCCTGAGGTTCACAGGGGTTTCTGTTTTCTCTCCTAGATGAAATTGTTGGCAGCCTTGGGGAAGGCACTTTTGGCAAAGTGGTGGAGTGTGTGGACCATGCCAGGTGGGTATCTCTCCTTCCCTGGTGCAGCAAGCTCAGCTGCTCACCAGTGTGACACCAGGAGTTGGACTAGATGATCCTCAAGGATCCAACTCTGTGATTTTTTTACCACAGGACCAGACTTAGAATCATAGAACCATCAAGGTTGGAGAGGAGCCCTCTAAAATCATTGAGTCCAACCATTAATCTGTCACTGCTGTAACCCGTAAACCATATCCTCCAGCATTAGATCCAGAAGCCACTTCCAGGGTTGGTGACTCCACCACCTCCCTGGGCAATATTCCAATGCCTGAACACCCTAACAGGCAAAACATTTTTCCTAATACGTAATCTGAATCTCAATTTGTCACCTCCCACATGGGACTGTGGTGGAAATTGTTTCTTAGAGCACATAGGAAGGGACCTGGCTCATATCTCAGCCCCCCCAGACTGGCAGGCTGATAGTGAAGGGAAGCAGTGAGGTTTGTTCAGTGGCACAGGTTCAGAGAATCCTGGAATATCCTGAGCTGGAAGGGACCCACAAGGATCATCAGTCCAACTCCAGGCCCTGCACAGGATAGCCCCAAAATCCCACCATGTGCCTGAGAGTGTTGTCCAAATGCTCCTTGAGCTCTGTCAGGCTTGGGGCTGTGACCACTGCGCTGTGGAGCTGTTCCAGTGCCCAGACACCCTCTGGGGAAGAGCCTTTCCCTAGTATCCAATCTAAATCCCCCTGGCATAGCTCCAGCTGTTGAAAGTTGTTCTGCTGCAGTGAGCTCCTGCTGAGAGCTGGGCTCAGTGACCTCTTAATCTGCCAGGGCACTTCCATTATCTTTTTTGACCTCTGCTGTGATTACACTTGACCCCTGTCCCTTCCTGACCTCCTGTCTGGCTCTGAGCCTCGGGCTCAGCTTGCTGGAGTTGCTGTTGGGCTCTCCTGCTCCTCAGGAATCTCTGGCATTGCTGGAGAGAGAGGGGAGGTGGCTGCTGGAGTCACAGTGACCTTAGGGACTGCTGTGTTGGGAATGTCTCTTTGGAGTTTTACCCAGCAATAACCTTTTGCTTCAAATGAACTACTGCTCAGGCAGCAGAAATCTTTAGCAGAGTTTTGTTGGGACCCTGGAATGCCCCATGAAAATGTGACTGGAGTAACTGGGGTGTGCCCTGTCCCTGTGGGCGGAGCATGTGTGACACAGACTTTCCTTCTGACTCCAACCTTCTGTCCCTTCCCTTCCAGAGGCAAGTCCCAGGTGGCACTGAAAATCATAAAAAACGTTGGAAAATACCGGGAAGCAGCCAGGCTGGAGATCAATGTCCTGAAAAAAATCAAGGAGAAGGACAAGGAGAACAAATTGTAAGTTCCTCCATGACTCCTGGGTGGTCAGTACCATGTCCTTTGGTCTGCTGGGTGCTCTCCAAGGACACACAGGGCTGAGGGTGGCAGGGGATGTCTCATCCCTCCTTGTCCCATTGGAATTGGGGATCTCTAGTTAAAGGTGGCTGAGCAAAGCAGGGAGAAGGTGTGTCTGGATTGCTCCTGAGTCAGTTGGTTTGGAGCTTTGCTCACCAACCACTTCTGAAGTGGTCAGGAAGAGGGAGAATGACTCTTTTGTGGATCCCTGACGGGTGGTGAAGCCTCATGTGTCTCCCTGCACAGCCTGTGTGTCCTGATGTCAGACTGGTTCAACTTCCACGGCCACATGTGCATTGCCTTTGAGCTCCTGGGCAAGAACACCTTTGAGTTCCTGAAGGAGAACAACTTCCAGCCATACCCTCTCCCTCAGATCCGGCACATGGCCTACCAGCTCTGCCATGCCCTGAAATGTAAGTCCTCCAGGGCCAGCCCTGCTCCCCAAAGGAGCTCAGGAGGAGCTGGCTTGGCCAGCTGGACAGAGCTGTGTGGGTGCTTCTCTATGGTTCTCACAGGTATTTTTCTCTCTTTGTCCTCTTCACCCTGTGCAGTTTTACATGACAACCAGTTGACTCACACTGACCTCAAGCCAGAAAACATCTTGTTTGTCAACTCGGATTTTGACACCCTGTACAATGAGAATAAGGGAGCTCAGGAGGAGCTGGCTTGGCCAGCTGGACAGAGCTGTGTGGGTGCTTCTCTATGGTTCTCACAGGTATTTTTCTCTCTTTGTCCTCTTCACCCTGTGCAGTTTTACATGACAACCAGTTGACTCACACTGACCTCAAGCCAGAAAACATCTTGTTTGTCAACTCGGATTTTGACACCCTGTACAATGAGAATAAGGAGCGTCCAAA
>NW_008690782.1:1364-18669 GCF_000695815.1 Acanthisitta chloris | reverse complement strand
GAATAGCCTACCTTTCTCTCCCTGCAGAAATTGCATTTTCCCTGCTCTGTACAGGCCTTAAAAGCCTCTTTGGTGGGAACAAACTGGAAGTCAGGCCCCTTCTTCCTCCCTCCCTCCCTCCCATGTCTTCTAAAAGCTTTAAGGCTGCCTCAGGGGCTCCAGGCCAGGGAGTGGAGCATCCAGTGGTTTTCCTTACGCTGCTTCAAAGCTTCACAGTTCCAATCCCTCTGAGTGGTGGCAGTTCTGGGGGCAGAGGATTGCTCCTGACCTGTGCTTTGCTTGCAGAGCTGTGAGGAGAAGTCCATCCGGAACACGAGCATCCGCGTGGCAGACTTTGGCAGTGCCACCTTTGACCACGAGCACCACACCACCATCGTGGCCACCCGGCACTACCGGCCCCCAGAAGTCATCCTGGGTGAGAGCTGCTGCCTTTGGGGACTCTCGGGGGCACAGGGCAAGTTGGCCCAGGATGATGATGTTGGCTAGGGGGAAAAACTATGCTGGGAACGCTGCAGTTCTTGGATAGATAACTTCTAAGTCTGTCTTGGTGTCATCCTTGGGGTTTCACCAAGGAGCTGGTGGAGGTTTGTGGAGAGCACACAGTGAATTTGAGTCTCTTTGCAGAGCTGGGCTGGGCACAGCCATGTGATGTCTGGAGTACTGGCTGCATTCTCTTCGAGTATTACCGTGGCTTCACGCTCTTTCAGGTAAGATTTCTGGCTAAGGATTCTTAAGGTCCAAATGGGCTCAGACATAGGTGAAGGGGAGGAAATGCAGATCAGGCACTAAAAGTCAGAAGCTGAGTGGGAAAATGAGCCCAGGAAAAGTGATGGTTTGAGGGCTGGTGCCTTGTTTGAGTCCATAAATCCCTGAGGATGGGGAGTAGGGAAGTGGAGGGATGCTGCATTTTGGGATAGGAGACAGCCATTGCCTCAGGACCTTGGGTTCAGTCCCCCTGTGGGACTCCACCCTTCCATTTCAGACAGAGGACAGGGTTCATGTCACTTCTGTGAAGAAGGGAAAATCAAGAGAGGAAGAGGTGGGCAGGACCTGCAGCATTCTCAGTGGAGACTTGTCTCTTCCTCCCCTGTCCCTGTATAGGTGACAGACCTTTTGGCATCAGCTCTCTGAGTTAAGCCCCATTGCTCTGTCCCTTTGCAGACCCACGAGAATCGTGAGCATCTTGTCATGATGGAGAAAATCCTTGGGCCACTTCCATCTCACATGGTGCACAAAACTCGGTAAGAAGCTCTTGCTGACCTCAGCCCTCACCTGCTTGGGACTCAGGACACCAATTCTCTGCCCTCACCTGTATAACCACAGAAGCTCTCCTGCCTCACTGACCACCACCTTTCCTTGGCAGGAAGCAGAAGTATTTCCACAATGGCAACCTGGTATGGGATGAGAACACGTCCGATGGGAGATACGTCCAGGAGAACTGCAAGCCCCTGCAGGTAGGTGCTGCTCCCATCCCTGATCAGAGTGGAAATTTCCCTTGGGAACTGGTTTTTATGGAGCCCCAAGCTCTCATCTGTGGTGATACTGGTGTGGCTGAGGCAGGATGGGGATTAGGGAAGTAGAATTTGAGAACCACCTCAAATTCAACAAGGGCAAGTGCAGGTCTTGCACCTGGCTGTGCTGTTACCTTCTGGAGAGCAGATCTGCAGAGAAGGACCTGGGGATCCTGGTGGGCAACAGGCTGTCCATGAGCCAGCAGTGTGCTCTGGGCCCTAGGAGGACCAGATGAGCCAGCAGTGTGCTCTGGGCCCTAAGAGGACCAATGGAATCCTGGGATACATTAGGAAAAGTACTGCCAGCAGGTCAAGGGAAGTGATCCTGCTTCTCTACTCAGCCCTGGTGAGGCCTCACCTGGGATACTGTGTCCAGTTCCAGTTCTGGTCTCCTCAGACCCAGAGGGACATGAAGCTCCTGGACCAGGTTCAGTGGAGGGTTACAAAGATGCTGAAAGGACTAGAGCACCTCAGTTACAAGGAAGCGCTGAGGGAGGGAGTTGGGCCTGTTCAGTATTGAAAAGAGATGACTGAGAGGGACCTCATTAGTGTATATAAGTATATGAACAGGGAGTGACAAGAATATGGATCAGGCTCTGCTCAGTGCTGCAAACAAGAGGCAACGGGCAGAAACTGATGCTCAGAAGTTCCCTCTGCACACGAGGAAGAACTTCCTTCCTTTGCAGTGACCAAGCACTGAACAGATTGCCCAGAGAGGGTGTGGGTTCTCCCTCACTGGAGACATCCCAGAACCATCTGGATGCAATCTTGAGCCGTGTGCTCTGGGATATGACCCTGCCTGCCCCACTGTAGTCCCTTCCAACCTGTGTGGGAGACAACCTGTTCCTCAGGCCCTGGGGCTGAGCTCTCCTGTCCCTTCTCTTGCAGACATACATGCTGCATGACTCCCTGGAGCATGCTCAGCTCTTCGACCTGATGAGGAGGATGTTGGAATTCGACCCTTCCCAGAGGATCACGTTCTCAGAGGCTCTCCTCCATCCCTTTTTTGCTGGGCTCTCCACAGAGGAAAGGATGCTGTGTGGGCGTGGAGCCAGCAGGGACCTGAGCAGATGACGGCCAGGATGGCTCAGGATGGCTCAGCAGCTCAGCCTCACTCCCCTCCCCGAGTCCAGAAGGGCTGGGGCACTGCCACAAGGACCCTGGGGAGGGGAGGGGGGAAGGAAAGTTCCCTTGGAAAGCACAGATTTGTCTATTTATATGTTGTAAAGTTAAAATAAAGTGTTTCTTATTGTTTGATACTTCCCTTGTAGGCAGGTGGAGGATTGTGTTGCTCTCAGCTTTGCCTTTGCTGCAAAGATTGAAAAGTTAACTGAACTCTCCCCCAGGTCTCTCCCCTGGCAGCAGGAAGGTTCTAGAAAGAGAGCAGACAAATAAATAGCTGCAAACACACCAGGCCAACATGAATAGTTGCACTTTATTTCAGGGCATTCCCCCCCGGAGTGGCAGGAATGAGTCGTTACAAACATCAGGTCACAAATGGAATATCAAGCAGTGCCACAGTGCAGTGATCCTCACAGGGCTGTGACCAGAGCAGCACTCATGAGCAGTTCCTATGATGATGGCTCAGGTTGGGGGGAGAAACTAGCTCAAATACAGTTAAAAATAGTGTTTCATTCTTTGAATTAACTCTGGCAATGTGGGGCATGGGGGAGAAGGGTCCCAGACTCCTTGCTGGGTCTCCCAGTGCTCCAGAAAAGCTCACACCTCACCTAAGCTGCATCTCAGGTGTGTGAGGCCAATACTTCCTCAAGGATCTGAGGGGAAATACAGCCAAATACCCAAATCTATGCTCCAGTGAGCACTGAGCTGTGTAACAGCCCAAAGCTGCCTGCTGTACCCTAAACACTGCATTGGTTGGGATTGGGAATCCCTTTTCCTTCCCTGAGGGTCTGTGCCCTCCTCTTGTGCAACACTGGCCACTTTTTTTTTTTGAACCATGGGGAACCACTGCATGGCTGCAATTAACAGAGCCTCAGTGCTTCCCAGAACTCAATCCCTGCAAAAACACCTTTTCCTGCTTCAGTGCCCTCCCAAGCAGGTAACTTAAGCCAGTGGCAGAACAAACCCTGCAATATCCTGACCCTGTTCCTGTTTGGTGTGTACAATCTCCAGTTCAACAGCCAAACCCTAAAAAGGGCAAAAACACCAAACCCTGCAGAAAGCAGAAATTGACCCAGCAAGTCTCTTACTGTCTTGAGCAAAGAGAGTGAAAATAAGGGGACTAAAGCTAACACTGACTACACCAACAACCTTTTAATCCACTGCTGCTCCTAGATAAAGATCCCAGGAAGCAGAAAGAGCTGAAAAACCAAGAAAGGCAGAGGGGAAGCCTCATGTTTGTGTTGTAAATAACTACCACTGCTGGCCCAGCCCAGGCAGAAGCACATCTTGGGAAATGTCATTACAGCATGAGCTGAACCACAAATCACCTGAGGAACAGGTGCTCCAGCTCTGCCCTGGGGGAGAGGAACCACTCCAGGGCAGAGTCCCCTCTGTCACAGCACTGCCAAGTCCCCAAGCCCCTCTGAAAGCAGCTGAGGGGAACCCAAGGCTTCAGACAGTGAGGGGCTGAGCCCCTTGTCCTGCTGAGGTAGATAAAGAATGGTGCAGGGGAGAGACCTTGGGGGCTGTGGGGCCAGCCCAGTGCTCAGCAGCCTCCTGGCTCCTCCCGGGCACTCCACACTTCCAGGATGGATTGATTGCTTCTTTCCACGCAGGGAAGTCTCTTCCCTGATCCTTTGATAGCCTTGGCCTTTGTTCTAAGCAGAGGAAAGGGAAAGATGAGTGGCTGAGTAACTCCTGTGGGGCAGGAGGTTTGCTGAGTGGGACTGGACCCACATGTCCCTGTGCTTTGGCCTCCAAAGAGATTCAGCTCCCCTGGACACAGGCACTGGTTGAAGTCCTGAAGCTCTCCCAGATGCCACAGCAGGGTCTGTGCAAGGTGCAGGCACCTGCAGGAGCCCTGGGGATGAGTAAGGTATGAGAAGAGCAGCAGAGCTTCAATCACTGCCCACACTCACAGCCCAGTTCCTTCCGACAAGCAACTCAGCTTTATGGCACCTCCTGCATCTCCAGTGCTTCCCTGGGTCAGCTACAGAGCCCTCAGAGGACACACAGAGCCAGCACGAGGCATTCCCAAAGTGATTCCCAAAGCCAGCCAGCTGCTGGCTCCTCAGCTCATCCCTGCTCCAGGCACTGCACCAAGGCTCCAGCAGGCCAACAAAATGAACACCCTAAAGGATAACCCAACTCTTCCCAGCACTGCACATTCCCTATGGAAATTCAGCATAGAATCTCCTGCCAAACCCCTCCAGGAGTGCAGCAGCTCTCACCATCCCCTCTCCTGCCAACAAACAGGACCTAAGTCCCTCCTCAGGCTGGTCCCCAGCTCACAAACACAACCACCCCACCCTAAACACAGGCTTCAAGTCCAAAGGGAATGAACAGATCCATGAGCTCCTTCCCAAACCACACCAAATGTAGGAGGAATGCTGGAAACACAGGGGGAACTTCCCCAAACATCACCTGCACCTTACACCATGCAACCAACTCAGAGCAATGCTGCTCTGCTTCCGTGGTTCTCTCCCTGATTCAGACACTCACTGTGCCAGAGAGAAGAAACAAACCCAAAGCCCACAAATATCCCGGAAAAATTCCTCTCCATTAACACATTCCCACAGACCTAGGCTTCATCCACGAAGCAAACAAAGAAAAGCCAACAGTATATAAGCAGTAAGGCCTAGCTGAGGACATCAGTGTTCCCAGAGCATGGGTAAGCTTCTGGCTCCTGCCACAGCTTTCCAAGGGAACACTCTCAATCAGGGGCTGGAAAGGCTGAGAGGGAGAACGAGCTACAACTGCCTTCCAGAACATACAACAGGGGAGGGGGAGTCAAAAGAACATCAGAACCAACCCTCAAAACAAGGGATTTCTACACAATCAAGGGGTGCTGTTCCCACCAGGATGCCCTTGCTGGGAATATCCACCCAGAAGGACCTTTGGAAAGGAAAAGCTCCAAACCCTCCTCAACTTTACCACCTCCTGAGAAGGACCAGGAACACATCTCAGAGCTCCAAACTCCTCTCAGCTGAATCACCACCTGAGAAGGACCAGGAACACATCTCAGAGCTCCAAAACCCCCTCAGTTGTTCCACCTCCTGGTCATGCCTGGGCACCAGCACCACCCCCACCACCAGGGCCAGACACCATTTTCCTGCATGTTCCTTCATCCCATGGCACGAGAGAATGGAAACAGCTTTGCAGGAACATTCACTTCCTCCTCCTCCTCTTTTTTTTTTGTTTCATTTTCTGCTTTTTTTTTTGGTCTTTAAATACACAATGTTTCTCCTGGAAGGCAAAGTCTCCAGAACTTCACATCCTTAAGGCGTCACGAGTCCACCAGCCACAATCCACTGCACAGCTTATTGGACAGAGCTCCTATTCTCTCCCTTCAGTGTTGGGACAAGCTCTAAGTGGAGTGCAGTGGGATGACAAATTTGGAGCCAAAGGGGGAGTGGTAATTTATTCCCACCTCCTGAAAGACCTTCTGGGGGATGCCAATGTCACAGAGGTAGACGCGGCCCGCACGCTCGCCCAGGGGCAGTGGCAGTCCCAGTGCCAGCGACCACTTGGCATCGATGCCCAACTCCATCTCGCTGATGGGGGGATCTATGCTGAGGACAGGGGCCCTGTTCTGGTTGGCCCAGTCCACAACTGCTTTGTACCAAGGCTGATCTCTCAAAAAGGCATTTTCATGACAATCCAGGCAGTTGATCACTAGGTCGACGGGGGTGTCTGGGAGGTCTGAAAGAAACACAAAGAGTGCAGAGGAACAAGCTGAAAGAACCAACCAAGGCCCAGCAGTGCCTCTCCTTGCACTGCCAGCACCTAGAATCAGAGAGTCATCAAGGTTGAAAGAGACCTTTAAGATCATCAAGTCCAACCCTTAACCTGTCACTGCTGTAACTCCTAAACCATATCTTCCAGTGTCAGGTCCAGATGCCTGTTAAACACCTTCAGAGATGGTGACTTCACCATCTCTCCCTGGGCAATATTCCAGTGCCTGAACACCCTAGTAAGGAAAACATTTTTCCTAATATCTCCTCTGTCTCAGTTTATGGCCATAACTTTCTTTGGTTCTGCCTCCAGCACGCCCAGTCCCTCTGCACAGCCTGCCCTTCCCTGCTGTCGGCTTTCTCCAAAAAACCCAACACCACATTCAATAGCTCTTTAGCACTCTGGGAACATCCACAACCTCTCAGGTACTAAATCTCTCAGCAGCCCAGGCAAGCAGTGGTGCTCTTTCCTCCTGCTAAAAAAAATCATTTTCTATTCCACAAGCTGAGAAAAGGCTATTTTCTGGGACCTAAGTACCTCTGCTACGGAAAGGCAGCTCACGTGCTGTACCATCTGCCCCAGTGAGCTCTGTCACTCTCACCTGCTCTGCACCACACCTCCTGCATTTCCTTCACCTGATGGACCACAAAGTCCTTGGTACAAAATCCTGGAATGATCTGGGTTGGAAAGGACCTTAACGCTAATCTTATTCCACCTCCTGCCACAGGCAGGGACACCTTCCACTAGCCCATGTTGCTCTAAGTCCCATCCAACCTGGCCTGGGAAGTGTTCCACCCACAGCTTCTCTGGACAACCTGTTCCAGTCTTTCATAATAACAGGCAAGTAGCTCTGTCAGCACAACACAGCCCTAATTCCCAGGTTTCTTTCTCCCAAGAAGTTGAAATGAACCAGGCTGGGAAAAACCACTGGTGACCTGACAAGTAGCAGCTTGTCCCAGGAGCTCAGCTCATTCTAGGGAATACTGAGATGGGAATTCTGACAGCTGCTGGGACTAGCTCAGCCAAGCTGACTCCTGCTTTGTAGCAGCAGCTGGATACTCGTTCCCTCACAGCTTCGACATGCTGAACAAGGCAGACTTTATCCTAGGAGAACTGCTTCCCTCGGATCCATATTGTAGCTCTTCCGGATTCTCTCCTACCGGAAACATCTGTACCAGCACAACTGCTCCACTGTTGAAGCTGTGAATGGCTGTAAGCAGCCACTCAGGCTTGGCAGTGCCACTAGGTGGTGCCAGGAGAGCAGGAAGGCACCGGGGAGAGGGCAGGAACCCCCGAGAGCGCAGACACCGGGCATGACCTGCAGCACGGAGCGCACTTCTCTCCTCAGCCACTTACCTTTGACACTGGACACCTGCTGGCCTTGTGTCTTGCTGAAAAGGTTCAGCTCGTTGGTGATGGATTCCAGCATCTTGACAAAGTTGGGGAGGAAGAGGATGACGTGGACGTCGTGGTTGGAGAGGTGCCGCCCGCAGCTGATGCCCTGTGCCCCCTTCACGTGGGGCCCACACAATAGTGCCACCGTGGGCCTCTGGTGCACGTTCTTGGGGTTCAGCCTGCAACACAGACAGACAAAAGGCACTGCTAATAAACCTTAAAGATGCCTTTACCTCCTTCCTGCAAGAGAAAAAGCATCAGTCACATGCAAATTGCCAGATGTTTTGCAGGTCTTCCGTTGCCTCTGAAGAAGGAAGCCACATCCTTTCGGAGCACTGACACGAGAGCTGCTCTGCTTGCAGCTTCAGAGAGTCATACAGCGGGTTGGGTTGGAGGAACCTCAAAGTTCATCTCGTTCCACACCCCTGCCATGGGCAGGGACACCTTCCCCTGGCCCAGGTTGCTCCAAGTCCCACCCAACCTGGCCCTGAATACTTCAGGGGTGCAGAGTACCCTTCCAGCATCTGAAGGGGCTCCAGGGAAGCTCCCCTGTAGTGGAAGAAGCTTTACCTGTTGGGCCCCCCAAGGAGGCTCAGGGCCATCTGACTGGCACACACTCCTGTCATCTCCAGCCTGCGTTCCATGGTCAGCCCGTGCTTCTCTGCCACTGACAGCAGCTTCTTGTGGAGCTCATAGGACACACTTGGAACCACGAGCCCAGAGTCTAGGGTTCAAAAAGAGGTCAGGGAGAAATGGGTATAATCAGAGACTGAGAAATAATGGCACTGAAGAGGGTTATTAGCTGTTACCAAGGGGCTGCTTCACCCATCACTCCAGGTTCCTTCCCAGACCACCAAATGAATGCCAAGTAGAGCACCAGCTACTCTGAGTGAACACAACTGCTGGGCTTCAAATGATGTGAAAGTAGAGCACCAGCTACTCTGAGTGAAGCAGAGACAGCTAAACACAACCGCTGGGCTTCAAATGATGTGCTGCCACCAAAATTCAGTAAGCAATTTTAGCAGCTCATGTCTGTGAAGACCTTTATGACTTCTAGATGGAACAGTACGTTCCTTCTCAATGGTCTCCAGTGCTTTAACCCACACAGAAAGTGTTCCTGAGCACTGGGAAAGGCAGAAGAGAAGCTGTGAAAGAGGTTTCCCACCAAAACAGCTTGGATGTGTTATGCTTCCTGATATTGGTCCCCAAAATCCCACATAAAGCCCCAACTCTGGCAGTGTTCAAAGCCAGGTTGGATCAAGCCTTGAGCAACCCGTTTGGGTGGGAGGTGTCCCTGCCCAGGGCAGAGGGTTGGGACCAGATGATCTCTAAGGTCCATTCCAACCCCATAACATATACGATATCACAGCAAAACAAGCCATCCCACACTTCCCAGGTAGGTGGTTCCCTGAGCTGTGCTGCTCCAGACACAAGGGAGGTTTGTCAAGTGCTAAGAACAGTGCCTGAAGTAGGCAGGGATATATCCTTCCTGTGCCAGTGCCTCACCACCCTCACAGGGAGCAATTTCTTCCTAATAGCTCATCTAAACAACATATCCCTCAATATCTTCAGCCACAGCAATCAGCCTCTTTATTCCAACTATCTCCAAACCCTTGGCTCTGTGTTTGAGAATCTGCACCTCTATGGAATCAGACACACAGAATGGGATGGTCACACAGCTGCAGCACAGCTGCCAGCAGAAGCTCTCGGTTCACATCACTCTGAGCTAAACAAGGGACTCCCAGCACCATCCAGCTGTCAGCTCCTACTCCAGGACAGGCACATGAGGTACACACGAGTTATGCACCATGGATCAAAGGCCCAGGACTCAACCCTATGCCTGCTGCAGCTCAGGCATGACACCAAACCTCAGGCCAACGCATAAACTCAACCCCTCCATCAGCTTCTCTCTGCTCCAGCAGTCCTGGCTCATCATCACAGTCCCACCAGCCACTGTACCTCTGAACTGTGGGTGTCAGTGGTCCCCTGGGTGCCCATGGCAGCCCAGCTGGGCTTGGACTACTTGTGCTGGTGGGACAGAGTCGTGGGAACGTGCCATGGCCCAGTGGAAACACTCTGCAGCACTCTGAGCTCAAAGGGAGCAGCCACAGGCCACACATCCGCCCCGAGAGGAAACCCAACCGTCACCCGTGGCTTTGGGCTCCTCTGCAGGCACAAGCATAACCAGAACCAACTGTAAAAGGCAAGAGCCACATGCAAATGAGAAAAGCAGAGTGGGTTTTAATTGTGAGGAGTTGTTTGTACTGCTGCATTTCCCCAGTCATCAACCACTGAGTGAAGTCATGGTGGAAATGGGAAGTGTTAGGACATCTTGAGCTTTTCAGAGTCAAAACAGAGGTGTTCCTGAAAGGGAGCAGCAAAATGCTGTGGAGTAGACTCTGCTGAGGCCCTGCATTGAGAGAAGTATTGCCAGCAGGTCAAGGGAGGTGATCCTGCCCTCATGAGGCACAGCTGGAGTGCTGTGTCCAGTTCTGGGCTCCTCAGGACCAGAGGGACATGGAGCTCCTGGAGCAGGTCCAGGGGAGGGAAACAAAGATGCTGAAGGGACTGAAGCATCTCACTTAGGAGGAAAGGCTGAGGAAGTTGGGCCTGTTCAGCCTTGAGAAGAGATGACTGAGAGGGACATCAATGTACACAAGTATCTGAAGGAAGTGCCAAGAGGATGGATCAGACTCTGCTCAGTGCTGCAAACCAACAAAACAAGAGGTAACAGCAGAAACTGATGCACAGGAAGTTTCACCTAAACATGAGGAAGAACTTCTTTCTTGTGCAGTGACCAAGCACTGAACAGATTGCCCAGAGAGGTCGTGGATTCTCCCTCACTGGAGATATCCCAGACCCATCTGGATGCAACCCTGTGCCATGTACTCTGGGATGGTCCTGCTTGAGCAAGGAGGTGGGACCATATGACCACTGTGATCCCCTCTAACCTGACTCTGTGAGTCCTTCTGGACTTGATTCCTGGACTCACTGGTGAGTTCTTTGCAGACAGAGGCACCAACCGTGTTCCAGCACTGACCTTGCATGCTAACTAGTCACCCCTGCTCCCCAGCTCCCATTCCATGAAGCACACATGCCAACAGGCACGTTATCAGAGCCATCCCAGACTGCTGATAGCAGCCACCCAACACTGGGAGTCACAGCCACTAATGACCCCTAAGCCTGGAGCTCCAGTCACGCACCTGCCCTGCGCTCCCACGCCCTCAACGCTCCAGTCACGCAACCTGGCTCTGCCCCACTCCCACTCGGGGCTCTTCTACTTCAGCCTGTTTTTCAGGCTTGAGGGAAGATTTGGAATGAGTGACCTGAGGTCAGATTCTCTCCAAATCGTTTGAGGGGACACATCAGCTACTAACCCCCAACAGGGAACTCCCAAACCCTATCTTTGCTCCTTTGGAACCATCCACAAATTCCCTGCTTAAAGTCTGATCATAGTATGATCACAGTGTGTAAAGGGGTTGGAATGGACCTTAGAGATCATCTAGTCCGGCCCTGGACAGGGACCCCCCCCCCCAGAGCAGGTTGCTAAAGGCATCATCCAACCTGGCCTTGAACACTGCCAGGGTTGGGGCAGCCACAGCCCCAGGGGGGCAACCTGTGCCAGTGTCTCACCACCCTTACAGGAAAAAACTTCTTCCTAATAGCTAATCTAAATTTCCCTCTCTCAATTTATCCTCATTACTCTTTGTCCTATCACTGCAGTTCCCAACAAAGAGTCCCTCTCCAACTTCTTTGAAGGCTTCCTTGTAGGGGACCTATATGTTGCACCAACTCCTCAAACCAGGAGGCCAAAACAGATGCTCTACACTCTGTATCTCCCCAACTTAGTGTGCATCATCTAGCTCTGTACCCATCCACATCCTTCCCTCAAGCACCAGCTCTAGGACCACTGCCATTCCCAGCAGCCACCCAGTGCCCAGTGGGTTAATCCCAGGGGGTTACTGGGAGGCTGCGGCTGAAGTGGCACTTAGCACGCCAGTTTGTCCTAATTGCTCCCTCTCAGGAGCAGGCTGAGATGCCAAGAGAACTTCCCTTCTGTGCCCTCACGCAAGGCTCAACCAGTCAGACAGGCTTATCAAAAGCAGGCCCAGGGAGTTAAATAAACTCTGGCACAGAGCAAGCACAGAGACGCCGTGTCAAGCCACAAACAATGACACCAGTGCCCCAAACTGAACCCCTGCCAACTTTAATTATGTTTGGGTTGGACAGGGCAGCTTTATTGTTTGTTAATGAAGGCAATAAAATGAAATTAGCTCAGGCCTTTTCATATTAAATAAATGTATTTCACAGCTGCCTGGAAAATCCAACCCACCGAGGCAGAGAGAGACTGAATGGTTTGGTGACACACTGGGGGGTGTGAAGGGCTGAGCTAACTCTCCACAAGTTAAAGAACTGAGTTTTTCTCACAAACAAGCCGTGAGTAATGTTGTACTGATGTCCAAATGCTTCCCAAGCTTGCAGTAGGAGGGAAAATGGAGAGGGTTGATGCTAGAAGAGCTCAGTGTTAAGCTCCATCTTTTCTCTTGGTGATTTCACAGTTCTCCAGTTCTGGTTCTCTGCTAAAATTAAGTCTCTAGTCCTAGTTCACTGCTAAAACAAATACAGGCAAACTGCAGGAATGGATCAGATGGAACTAGCAGGATCCCCTGGAAGCTGCACATAACACCATTAACTCTTTCCTTTAGCAATAAATAATTCCAAAGCCTTATGGTCTAAGACAGTCTGAGACCTCATGGTCTGTAACTACTCCATCAGGCTCCTGCTGTTTGGAGAGCTGGGAATCAGGCTCAGTTATTAGAACCAAAACACAGCTATTGCCCCCTGAACATCACTGATTTGCCCCACAACCTTAAGGGCTACATTTTTCCTTTGGTTAATCATTATTTTTAATTACAAGGAATTCTGTGGGAGTTCTGGCTGCCCTTCCAGTGTCAGCCTCTCCCAGCACCAGTGCACAATTCACTCCAGCTGAGCAAAAAAACTTGTCTGAGGGACAAAGGGACTTTGGCCCATGAGCACTTTGTTTTCTCCTCTGGTTGGCTCAAGTGAACTTCATTTGCACTCTCCTCAAAAGGTCCCAGAAACACTTCACACATTCACTATACACAAGGCACTCAGCCAGGGACTGAAGAGCTAAAAGCTAGAAAGAGTAGAAAAGTCAGTCAAGGACACCAAAAAAAAGCCACACTGTGGGCATCAACCTCACAGAACACACCCAACCTCACTCGGGAGGGCTAATCCTGGCACACAAACTCTGCCTCCTGCATTGATTTACTTCTAAGCTCATGTTTTCTTTCACTAGGTCCTTATTGTGAAGCAAAGAGGTTGTTTGAAGGACAGGCCTGGAGTCTGGTTTGGGGAGTACAGAAATAATGACACTTAGTCCCCCTTTTTGAGCACAGTGTCCTGCTGTCATTTGACAACTTCCAGAGCAGCTGAGTCTGAAATAGCCTGTTTCTTTTCCAGAAGAGACACTGAGATGGAAACAGGATGTTAACAGTGTTAACTATAGGATTAACTAACTGCTTTAGTCAAAGCAGGGAAAGAAAGAAACCCCTCACCCTCACATGAGAGCCATGAGGACAGCGTGGTAAGCTCGAGATTTTCCTACACAGAGTCCCTGAGGATGAACTGGACACTCCACCCTCTTTTTTTTTTCCTGCAGAATGTTGGCTTTGCTAAAAGACCCCATCTCAAAACACTCTGGAGTTCAAACACAGATGGTTTTAGTGCCAACAGAAGGAACAGAGACAGCTCTAAGCCAACACACACTGAAATTCTCTAGCTGGAAAGCTGTGGAAGTAGAAAAAGACAGCTCACACCTCACAGAATGATCAACCTATCCAGGGGTGCAGTTTTGGTGAAACACTTGCACCTTCCAGTAAATAAAGAGACACATCAACAGCACCAGCTCAAAAGAGAAAGACTAATGATGTATCTAGGGGAGGATTCACACATGGAGCCCCAGGGATGGTTCAGGCAAGAGCAAAGATGTGATAAGCTCTATCAGCTTAAGGTTCTCACTTTTTGCTGGAGCAGATTCTCTTCTTCAGTCCCTGGTTACTTCTAAAACACACGGAAGTACCTCCTTGCCAGCCTGGCTGCACAGAATGGGCTCTCAGAAGAGCAGCCCAGTGGGCTGAAGTGTTCCTCAAGCTTTGCTTACATCCTACACACACCAATGCACTACAGTCAGAAATAAGAGCCCAGGCTGGAAGCCCTGCAGGGGAGTCTTTGGGGAACTGACAGCAGCAATTTGGCTTCACCTCTGCACCATCCTGGTTATTTCCTAGCTCCATGGCATAAAAGAGCATGCAGGGATCCAGAAGCTTCTTGTCCCCCAGTGATAAGAGCTGGATATGAACTCCCTGTCAGTCTCCAGCATCAGTGTTTGTGCTGTTGCAGCAGACAGAGAATCACTGTCTCAGTCACAGCTCTATCAACACAATCATCTTTCAGACTGGCTATGGGTAAAAAAAATGACAAAGCACTTCTTTCTCCTATAACTAGGAAGCATTTTTTGCAAGTAGAGCTTCCCTCAGGAATTCAAAAAAAGCTCTGTAGGGAGAATTCCAAAGCAGAATTCCTGCCATATCCAAATCAAGGCTTTTGGAGCTACTGGCACTCATCTAATTGCAGCAGCTGCTCTTTGAGCCACTAAGAGGCAGCTGCTTACAGCTCAGCAGCCTCCTAACTGCTTAACAAAGGAACTGGGCTTGGTTTTTTTCCAAGAGATAGTCCAGCACTACTCCAGGCACATGGAATATCTGTCTGTGCCCTAGAGGGTTGACTCCACTGACTGCCAGAAACAGCAGGCAAGTTCCAGCTGTTTACAAGAGCTTTTACTGGGTAGCCATTAATTAGCATTTCCTAAGCAAGAGTAAACTTCCTCAGTGGACACAAAGGAAGTCACCCTCCGTGGGAAAAATATCCAGAGAGACACAACAGGGATCCTTGGATCATCATTCCTGAGCCTGTGGACGTGCCCAGCTCAGCACAGGCGACAGCGTGACACGCCAGCCTGTCCTCCAAACAAATCCAGAATTCCAGAGGGGACACTAATCAGCCAACAGCAGCTAATGAGGCCAGTGAGACCCTGCAAGGACAGGGGGGAGCTGCTGACCACCCTCCCTGGGCAGCTCTGCCAAGAGCAAAACAAGCCAACAGCAGTGCTCCCCTCAGCACACTGCAAAGGGCTCTAGAAGAAAGGCTGACAGAGTTCAACCAGGATTTCATCTCATCCCTAAATTTACTCACTGCTGCTTATGGCATGGCAGTTTTCCCCTCAGGAATTGTACTGCTAGAATCCCCTATGAGCCATCCTGCTCAGACTGGCAGCCAGCAGGGGCTTAGCTTTTGTTTCAGACTAGACAGCCACAGAGGCCCTGTCTCCTCTCCACCAAGCCAGCTGGAAGAAGAATTGACAAGTAGGAAATCTTCAAAACCCAACAAAATAAATAGCAACTCACAGCCAAAAATGAAGAGGTGCTTGTTCACACAGCACACAGGCAGTGGGTGCAGCTTCTTGCTACAGAGACTGAAAGCTTGTAGAGATTTAAACAGCAAGAGGCTAAAGGAAGCAGAAAAAAAGAGCCTTTAATACTGAACTCTCACTTCTGTCTCAGGAAGGCTTAAAATTGGACAAAAATCAGTTGGGGAAGATCTCACTCTGTGTTTTTTACACTTTTCCTTAAGCATCCTTGGAAACACAACACTCAGCTAGACAGTTCTGCTCCTACTCAATGTTTTCACCTCCCTTGAGAGCAGAATGGGAGGACACAAATGGAAAACTAGGATATTGTTACAAATCCATCAGCTTTCTTCCCTGAGGCATTTCACACCCCAGATGGAGTTTCTGGGCAGGGCAGGAATGACAGCTCAAGGACCTGCTCACACTTCTGCTCAGACCATCAGCTGCTTTGTGCCTCTGCAGAAAGAGCTGAAATTTGATTTTAGCCTGCGGTGGAAAAGAAATGCTCCTGGAATGGTAAATTTCCTTCACTCCTACAATTTGCAAGTGCTAAAAAGACAAGGCAGGACATCCCAAGTAAAGTTACAGGGAATTTGGAGCTAAATGTGGCCTAAAGCACATGTGCTATCCTTGAGAGCTTGTGCATGTATGGAAATACAGATTCCTTATAGTAAAATTCATTCACATCCATCAGCAGCTCCTGGGGAAATCACCATTATATGGTGTTCAGCCAAAAATGAGAGCTCAGACTTTCCCCGGATTTGAGGAGCACTGCTCACTGACCCAACCCCAATACCTTCTCCTCCAGCCAAGGGCTGACTTGGTGGCAGTAACAGAAGCACAGGAAATCTGCCCTTTACCATGAAAATACAAGCCCTGAGGCCACTCCTCCATCCCTCTGCAGAGCCAGCAATTGAGGCCATGAGGTTCACCACTACTGAAATCAAAGCAAGGATCAAACATCACCACTTCCCATTCTTGTTGTCAAACCACCAAGGACCTAACACCTCCTCTTCACTCTCCATTCTTCTTTGCCACCCCTCAGATCTGTTCCCTCCTATAAAAAAACACCTTGCTGCCCTAGCTGAATATTTATCTCAAAAATACCCCAAATAAAGGCTCTGTGCAGCTACACAAACCCAACGTTACATGACCAAATACCACATGAAGCTGCCAGACACCTCTTAGACAAAAAAACACCCCCCCCACATGCCCCACAAAAGCATCAGTTTGGCTCCTTTTCAGCCAGGGACATGGCATACCCGTGCAGAATTCCTTGTTGGCATTCTGGGGTACCACAATCCTTCTGTAGACGATGGGCTCTGACTCCAGGATGTTCTCGTCGTGCCGGTACCGAGCTGGTTTCTCGTTGGGTGTCCCCCTGGAACGAGTGCCACTCCTCCTCTCGTAGGTTTCAATCTCTTCAAACACAGCTGCCTTGTCGAAGAGAGCCAAGTTGCCCTCGAAGTCAAAGTCTGTGTCAGGGATCTCATCGATGTCGTCCCCAAAGCACTCATCGTCTTTGTTCTTCATCTGGCCATTCTTCAGGCCACTCTTCTTGGGGGTCACTTGGTTGGGGTGACGGCTGCTGGATGACCCTGTGCAGAAGGAAAAGCAAGTTGAAAGAGGGTCGTAAGTGGGAAAAAGCCATTTGCTCAGCAGTTTCTGTCAGAGGGGAGCTCATGCTTGCAGTCTGCCCACTCAAGGGACATTTGCTTCCCCAAGAAGCTGTCACTCTCATCCTTGGCATTACCTGTGCTCAGCTAAGCCAACAGAAAAAGAGCATCAGGAAAGAGACTTTCAGGGACTCTCCACCAGCAAGGTTAGAAAAACAAGCTCAAGTACAGTAGCAAAAGAAGTGTTTGTCCCCATTTTACTCAATCCTTGACGGTGTCATATTGGTAAGATAACAAAACAAGCTCAAGTACAGTAGCAAAAGAAGTGTTTGTCCCCATTTTACTCAATCCTTGATGGTGTCATATTGGTAAGATAACAGGCTACCTATGATCTAGGAGTTCTCCTCCTAGACCACACATCTTCCTGCAGGAGT
>NW_008690782.1:0-1333 GCF_000695815.1 Acanthisitta chloris | reverse complement strand
TCCCTACATTTCAGAAATTAATGTAGGTGTTTTGTTTCCTATTAATGATCTTCAAACCCTGAACATAAAGCAGCTCTTTCTCCTCACCGTTGCTATTGTTTCTGTGCTGACACATAGTCTGGTCCCTAATTCCTGTTCCATCATCCTACTTACTCATCACTTTGTGAGGTAAAGTACACTTCATTCCAAGCACAAGTCACTGGAAAGGCTGAATTCTCTGGGGTGAGACTGACAGAAGTCTCCTGCTTCTGGCTGGAGATCAAGGACTGATAGAAATCCAGATGCAGATACAAGGTGGACATGTCCCTTTCCTTGGTTATTGCTTCCATTATCGCTCAGCTCCAGACAATATTCATCTGTTTGTCACATCTAGTGGTACATTTGCAATTACTTGAAAATATTTCAGGCCAATTCCTGCAATTCCAAGAATCACCTGCAGTGCCCAAGAGATGGAGTAAGTTATCATGGCAAAACTGCTTATTCTGCTCAAGTAGTTCCTGTTGGGGAAGATAATCACCTTTGCATACACAAGTTTGACAGAATCCACTGGATAACACAGAAACAAAGAACTCCAAGTCATCTGAAGAGATTTAGGGGACATCCCAAAAGATCTGCAATAGGTACAACCTCCACAAGAAACCTTCAAGTTACCTGTTCCCTGTCTAAGTGCAGACAAATTCAGCTGAACCACATCTAACTTACAGCGTGCTGAGAACTAACTTGCTAAGGATCTGTGCTTGGCTTTATTCCCAGTTAGGAATGCATTGTCTCAGCATGGATTTTCCCCCATGTTTTAGGCAGTGTGTGACTTGATTTTCTAAAGAACTGCTTAAGTGCCTAACCTGAGAGATTTACCAGCCCCACAGCAAGGAAGCTCTGGTGAAATGCTCACCAGTTCCTGCTCTCAGTGTCTCAAGTACCCGAGCTAATCAAAACAGACCTGAACACTCTCAAACACAGTCTCCAGTGATGCCACAGTCCAGCAACACCAAAAAAACCCAAGTCAGAGCCAAGAACCCAAGTTTCACACCTAGAAAAGCAGGCGATAAGGCCCCAAATCAAGGCTTGGCAGAATCATCGTTCCCCATAAAGAGCAAAAACAGAACACCCTTCTTCAGTGAGAAGAGACTGTTGTGATACAGCTTTGAAGAAGGAGCCACTTCTGCATCACTTACATCACTGAAGGAGAGACAGCAGAATCCAGGAACTGCTAACGAAAACCAGGACTGAGGAAAGGGGAAAGGGTAAGGAGAATTCCAATATGTACACTGTGACTACTCATTTATGTGCTTAGCTTTGAAAGCTTTTTACCAACAACTTTCACTCCCTGCCC
>NW_008690781.1:43938-77347 GCF_000695815.1 Acanthisitta chloris | reverse complement strand
TCCGGAAACGTGGAGAGCTCTTAGTTTTCCTTTTAAGGTGCTCCTACAAAAGTCTGGAAGTAGTTGTGTTTGTGCAGGGTGCAGGTGACAGGACCGGAGGGAATGGCGTGAAGCGCTGCCAGGGGAGGTTCAGGTTGGGTATTAGGGAAAGGCTCTTGCCCCAGAGGGTGGTTGGGCACTGGGACAGCTCCCCAGGGCCGTGGTCACATCATCAAGCCTGACACAGTTCAAGAAGCATTTGGACAGTGCTTTCAGGCACACAGTGTGATTCTCGGGGGTGTCCCGTGCAGGACCAGGAGTTGGGCTCCGCGATCCTCGTGGGCCCCTTCCAGCCCAGGGTGTTGTGTGGTTCTGTACAGCTGTGTTCTGGCTTTGCAGCCTGGCAGGAGGACGTGGGAAATCTTCGATGGTTTTAGTGGGGCAGGTGAAAGGCCTATCAGGCCAGTGCTCACAAGACTTGCAGTGGGAATGTAAAGGCTGATGGGAGTGAAACGTGTACAATTTTATGTGCGTGAAGGCAGTAAAAGGAACAGCAGGACAGGGGTTGGGAGAGTGCCGTGAATTAATGTGGAATTCCATGGTGCTCTGGGAAGCTGTTCCTGGGAATAAAATTGAGGGTGATGATGTGCTGGGCAAGGCTGCACTCTGATGAGCAGGAGCGTGAATGATCTCATCAAGAGCAGAGCCTGCTCCAGTCACCAGGAGGAGTGGATCAGGCTTGTGTCCCATATCTTATGTGCCGTTTGTTTTCCTGTTACTCCACCGTGGAAACAGCTGCAGGGAGATAGATCATGAGCAGCAGTTTGCTGCTTATTGAGTCTGCAGTAAGTGGAATTCTGGAGCAAAGGACTACCCTGTAAACAACAGTTGGCTCCTGAAGGGTGTGAAAGTTTTCTCCAAGACTTAGATTACCATTGCCAAACAGGAATACTCTTGAGGGTGTGATGAGGCCCTGATAGCTGGTGTTGTACCCAAGTGGTCTTTCTGCAGATGCTTGTTGTGAGTCTGTGTGTATGAGAATGTGAGTGATAAAATGAATTGAGAGATTTTGCAAGTAACCATCACTTTCTCTAGCTGTTACATTGGTTTCTGGCATGCTGATTTTCCCCGCAGTGTCTGTTGTGACAGTGCCTTTTAGCAGACACATAGGGAAACAGAAAAAAGGGCTATGTGTGTACTGATGTATTGCAGGCTGAAAAACCCGACCTCTGATTTTTCCTCAGGTGGAAGTGATTCCAAGCTGCTCTTTATTCTTGACAGTTGTGGCTGGGATTACTCGGGAGTGTTCCCAGTAGGATATGGCGATATCCTGTGAATTATTATTGCCAGGACTGGTTTGATACACTGGGGGTGTAATGCCTATCACTTAATCCAAGACCTGATACTCCAAATTACTGCATGGTCTGTAACATTCTGTTGTCCCTTGAAGATCCACTCTAGCAGGGCTGGCTGTGCGTGGGTGCTGTCTCAGGTGGTATCCAGGGGGATGTCCATAGGAGAGTTTAGGAATGGAGTCACTTGATCTAGCTGCAGGAGATAGTGAATTCTACTGTGAGAATTTGTGGGGTTGGGTTTTTTCTCCCTTTTCTTAACCCATTGAAGTAAGAATCTGGAAGCGTATTATTTTGTGTTTCTATCTAAATAAATTGTCATCAAGCCTTTAAAGGTTCTTAACTAACTCCAGTGTTACATAGTATTCGCAACATCATTTCCAAGTGGAATTACATATACAAATATAAATAATGCAATACTAGAAATCAGACTAGGAATTTAAAATGAGTATCTGGACTACCACTCTGAATTTCTCTACACTTTGCCAAACTGTTTTCTCATTCAAGCCAGAGGAAGAAAAGTAACTTGCTTTGCAGTGTCCCAGCAATGTCTAAAGTGTAACAGAGATGGAGATTATTATGAGTTTATTTTCATGCTGTTCTTACCACAGTTAGCAAAGCGCTTGGTGAGCCTGAGTGTGACTGATGGTTACTCATTGTTTGCTCGTTGAAGAGTGTGCAGAGGAAGGAGTAGGTTTTGGTGGGAATGAGTTGGCAGTGGAAGATGAGGAAAATGAGAGGGGTCTGACTTGCAGTGAAAACTGTTCATTTTGTGTAGTTTTCCTGAAATCTTCTTTCTCCACTTGTAACTGGGTTTTGATTGCTATGAAGTGTGCTCTTGGTAAATAAACTTTCCACAGCTGGGAGCATGATGGGAAAACTCAGAGCATTAGAAGATCTCTTGAGATCTAAGGGTAGCAACACACTCCCCTCAGGAGAGAGTGCAGTGGCTCTAGCTGCAGTCCCTTTCTGAGGTGTCTGAGCAGAATCTGTTCTTTCAGGCAGTAGGAATGTGGTCTTGCTCATCCCTTACCTGAGCCACAACCAGAAGAAAACTTATGTTCCTTATCTCAGCTGGCAAATAGACAGGCCCAAAGTGCTGCCTGGCCCTTGCTGTGCTTCACCCTGTAAGAGCCAGAGGTGTTGTTTGGGTCCTTGGTGTTTCTCTTTCTTTGGGAAGAGGCTTGATAATGTTTCTGTATGGCTTCCCTATCAGCTGTTTTTCACCCATTTTTGAAACTGGATGAATACTATTATATTTGGTAGGAAGTGGCTTATTTTAGGCAGATGTAAGTAAACTTGATAAATGGGGATGTTGGCATGTGTTTTTCTTAAGATGATTGAAAAAGCAATGATGGTATTTTCCCTAGGTAGAGTTTTTGGGCAGTATGTACTGCTGACCTTCAGAGTTGCCTGGTGGTGTCTCTGCTGTGCTGGTAATTTTTTAGGGGGTTGCGTTTTAGTTTCACCCTCAGTTTGCAGTTCTGTTGTTACTGTTTTGCAAATAGTGAAACTTACAGAGCGAGCACTTAAATGTTGATTAAAATAGTTTAAAAGGTGGCAACTTGGTAAGTAGAGTGTTCTCATTAAACCCATGTGATATTTAACTTTGTCTACAGCAAGCAGCTCACTTACTGCTTTTCCTTCTGCATTTTTATAATATGTAAGTTTTGCATTATAAACTGAACAAAAAATACCCAACCAAGTTTAAAGTTCTCTTCTTCTCTGTGGTATTGCTTAAAGAAACCTTTTAGAAGGATGAGGAATGCTTAAGGTGTTGCCTTTATTTGCAGATTAAAGCTGTCTGCCCAGCAAAAGAGAAAACCTTGTCTTGCAGGAAGGATGTGATGGTTTTTGTTGATATAGGTAGAGAAATGGGGGTTTTTTTGGGCTGCATTCTTAGCACAGTTACCAAAGTTTGAAGAAAATATAAGAATGAAGCAACTAATTAAGAATAAATTGCGTATTTTGGTGGTCTGTGAACCAAATAGTTAAAAATGTTTAAAAGATGAGTCGTGAAGTTTGTCAAATGTATTTTTAGATAGAAATGAGTTATCACAATGTTATCTTTTCTGGTGGTCTGCACCATGAGTCACAGTGTGATAAATCTGCTCTGTTAACCTTTTTGCGTTACAGTAACGGGGTGCAAAGCATCAGGTGCGTGTCTGGGAGCCCTGACGTGGGCAGGAACCTGTCCTCGTGCAGAAGCAGAGATCCATCTGCAGCCTCAGGCTGTCGGTCCCAGCCGGGCAGGGATGCTGCGCTGGGGTTTGGGTGAACCTCCGCGCCCGGCACAGCAGAGGGCACCGCTTGTTTCCACATTGCGCTGGGAGAGGAGCATGTCTGAGGAATTTCCTACTCTGTTCCTTGAATACTGTTTGAAGGGAAGGCATTTGTTAAGAAGAAAGGTGGCTGGTTTTGTCTGCAGTTCAGATGGAAGGGACTGGGTTGGTGTCAATACATCATAATAACTAATTTCTGAACTAGATTAGAAATTATTCTTTCAGACACATAGATATTTTTATATTTACTTAGTCACAAATTCTTTCCTGAAAGGATTCTAAAAGAGGGTGTCCAGGTATTTAAATTTCTTGTCACTATTTAAAAAATAAAACATCAATGTTCATAAAGAGAAGAAAATAAAAAAACTTAATAGGTCAGACAAAGAGTTGATGTATCTGTTTATGTTTTAGGGGAGAGATTAAAACCTAAATCACAAAAGTGAGGATTTTAAAGGAATGTATTCTGCTTATGAAAGCTACATGGATATGTTTAGAAAGAATGTGTGGTTGTCTTTCTTGTGCAGTGTCTGGGCAACCTTGGTTTAAAAAATGTGTCACACTGGATGTTTGGAAATCAAATATTTACAAAAAAATCAGGATTTTTTTAATGTAATTATTGGTGGGAAGTATCGATGGGAAATAACTCTCAACCTGTCTTCCCACCTAAGTTAACATTTAGAACATGATTTTTAGGTGCAGTTATTTGAGAGCAAAATTACCAATTTACTTTTAGTGCAATTACCACTTGTAATTCTTACAGTGTTTTTTTTAGGGTACCTGCAGTCTTTGTGTGGATGGAGGGATGATTACAAATGTAACAGCATTTTATAAAACCTATATGTCAAGCACAGAGGTTGCTCTTTTAGGTAGATTACCTACTGGCCAGCATTCAAGTGCTGGAAACTGCTGACTGAGAGTGGGACTTGCCAGTTGTGGGATTTGTGGGAGCTGGAATGAGTTGTCTTTACCTGGAAGTTTCTCCTGGCTTGCTTTGCCATATTGTAATTCTGTATTTGAGAAACTTGGGTTATGTCTGCCCCTGGTGCTTTTAGGTTCGTGCTAAATAAGGACTGTGTTGTAGCCGTCTCACCATCCTTTCAGCTGGACCTGCTTGAAGTGCTGATTTGCATTAAGGTAGGAATGGCCCTGTTTGTCCTTTTGACCTCTGTGAAGGAGCAATTCTACCTTGTGAACACCCTGTCTGAGGCACCAAAACTTGTCTCTTCTGAGCTGGGCTTGTCCCAGCTGTAGGGACAGCTGGGTCTGGACAGCCTGCTTTGCATGCGACAGAAGTCCTTGCATGACAGGATTTTGTAAAACTCACCTGCTGTTGGAGCAACACTCTCTGAAATGGAGTGGACAGGATTTCTGATGTTGTTGGACAGCAGAGGAATGATGCATGTTGCCCCTTTGGATGGCCTAATTATAGTACAGTGAAATTGTCACCGCTGCCTATCACAGCAGCGTACTCAGGAACACAAATTCATGTGGGAAGGCCCTGGGCACCTTGCACAGCTCTGTCCTTGGTTAACATGAGAGAGATCACAGCGCTGGAGTTCTCGTCTTCTGGAACTTGCTCCTTCAGATAGTTCTGGGTTGGCGAGTGATTGCTTTGGCATTGCTGGAGGTCTGTGAGTTGTAGGTATATGTGTTATGCCTTGGATGACTGGCTGTCAGAGTGGAATCCCAAAATTCAGACTGTCTTGGCACTGCCAGTAGCATGGAGAAAAGAAAGTGAATGCCAGATATCTGTTCTTCATCAAGTACATGTGAGGTAGACTCTTGATGGAGTATATGTGGGACATACGTGTGCCTTACTTCCAGGAAGGCGCATGGAGCCATTATGTAGGGGTCAAACAGGAATTGAAATCCTTCCTAGTGGTTATCGTCATCAACAGGATATTTATATCCACTGTTGCTGTGGGAGGTCCCAGCTGCTCTCCTATTATGTCTATGGAAACAGCATCCTGTCCTCCAGGAGCCTGGAAAAAAGAGCCTGGAAGGGCAGGGTAGTGATAATTGGAGAAAATGTCAGGCTGAAGATATGACGGTGCTGTTGTGTAGTATTGCCAGTGTCCCGTTCCAGACATGTAATTGTTCAAAGAAGTGATGCAGAGTTCTGAGCAGTCAAGCTGCACAGGCAGATGTTTGGCTCAGATCACCATGGGCTGTTCTTAGGACTGAGTGTGCTCATCTGGTTTGATTTTCTTTTTGATGCTATCCCTGCAGTAGGTTCACCCACTTTCCCTGATTTAGGGGCTGATGTTCTAACTTTTTGCTATAAAATAATCCTTGAAAGAAATATGTAGATAGTGTTTTAAATTATATATAGAAGTTAGTTAATTTCAAGTAAGTGGCTTTATTGTGACTGAAATTTGTGCTATTCTATGTTGTGAAATAAACTCTTAGCTCAGCATTATTTAGTAAATGATCCACCTGGCTGATCGACAGCATATTTTCTGCATTTGAAATTCTTTATGAAGGTGTTTTTTTTTGCAGTTTCTGCACTCTGTATCCAGTCAAAATGTGAAGATAACTGGAAAACCTTCCTTTTACTAGAAACACAAAGAAGTTGCTATTGAGTCAACCAGTACAGCAGGCTGTAAATGTATAAGATTTGTTGGGTAAGCCTTGGTGGTTTGGGTAGCATTACAGTGTGTTATCAGTGTGACTTTGCTGCTTTCTGGTGTTTTAAATGGGCAGTCTGATTATGATGAAGTTTCAAAAACGGGTCTAGAAGCAGCAGGTGATTAATTTTCTTGATACAGCTGTGCTGGCCTTCCCCTCCCCAGATGCATTCTACTGTTTTATGCTGTTCCTTCTAAACGCAAGCACAGTTACATGAAGTCACAAGAAAAAAATAGTATGGTTTTAAATTTTGGTCATGTGTGTCGCCGTGTATAATGCAAAAAAACAAACCCAGACACAAACAAAATAAGAGTATACCTTTGACTATCCTGATAAGGGGCAAGCATAACCATGATTGACTTAAAAAATCACCTTAATTTGGGTTGACTGTGATAGTGCAGTATTTGTTGTAGGACTTAAAAGAGTAGTCTGTTAATTGAAAAAAACTGACATTTGTTTATTGAACAGTATTGCTACATTTGATTTAGCAGCATGTGATAAGGCATTGGTAACTTAAGTATGTTTGCAAAATACTCTGAATATTTATGCTCTTTCATGAGTGTGGAGAACAGTTCATGTACTGCATCTAGATAAGTTTAAGAAATACCTGTCTTCAAACAGAAAAAAGTTGCCAATAGCCTTAACAACAATGTAAAGAGATTTCTAGACAACAAAGAAGTTTTGATATTAAAAGTGCAAATCAGGAAAACCTGTTGTATATTATGTACAGTATACAAATCCTATTCCTGTGATCTTCTTTCTTTTTTGAAATCTGCATGATCCTACTTGAAAAGTGTAATTAGGAGAGACAAAAATTGTTTTGACCATGGTATTTTACTGGGTAAGTGCTACATGTATTTGGTTAATTGTTATTTGCATCTATTTCAAAAATATGCTTAGCTGACAATATTACATTGTTCATTATTATGAGGGCAATATATATACAAATATATATATTCAAGAATAGTGTGTGCTCTCTGCAGAGCTGAGATGCTTTTAATTAAAAGTTATTCTATGTGCAAAAATAAAATTAGGTTTGGAATATACTGTATTCATCAGTCATTGCAGTGGGTACCAAAATATGGAACTTAATGGAAGGATGTTGATGAATAGAAGTTGATATCAAATAGTGTATGATGATTCTTTCATTGCTTTTAAAATGGAAATGTAATATTTTCCTAATCTCCAATCAAAATATAGTTTTAAGCACTTTTAAAAAAGTGTAATTTCAATATGTGAAGTTGGCTTAAAATTGTGTCTGTAGCCAAGCAAAATCTTCTAATGCCCTTTGCCAAGTATGACAACCCTTATAACTTCCTGTAACTGTTTGTTTCCCTTTGGATAATGCTGCTAATATGAATAATCTTGTTCTTAGTAAAACTGGAGCTTAATCCTTCATGCTTCAAAACTTGTCTCTTCTGACTCGGGATTGCCCCAGCTTTATACAGAGTTTTTCGTGTGTTTTTTCTTTTTGGGATGAGAAAGGTTGATAAATGGCAACTGTAACTTGGACAAAATGAAGATATTCTTCAGTGAAAATCAGTTACTTATGCATTACCTGCATTTCAAAATATCTCTGTAGATATTATTGTGTACTAGCCTTTTTCTTAATTAGTCACAGTTCTTCCTAGGTAGCAATCAACAAAGCAATACAGGTCTTTTAGGAGTTATGTACCAGAAGGTTTTATGGCTTTGCATAGGACATTGGAAAAAATGGTATCTCTATTGTTGAAAGTACAACATGTACTTGTGCACCTGAAGTTTAAACACTTGATGTTTAGGCTGGAGAGGATCACTAGTGCTGTCCAGACTGACTTTGGCTGACATAAGGCACTGAATTTCAGCCGGAGACTTTGGCAAGCTTATCTTTCAGATAAATTTGTGGACTTAGAAATTGATAAATGCCCTCTGCTTTTGTGAGACCCCACCTGGAGTACTCCATCCGGTTCTGGGATCCTCAGTACATGAAAGACAGAGTGAGTCCAGAGGGGACCATGAAAATGGTTGTAGGGCTGGAGCACCTCTCCTGTGAAGACAGACTGAGAGAGTTGGGATTGCTCAGCCTGGAGAAGAGAAGGCTCCAGGGAGACCTTATCATGCCCTTTCAATATTTAGAGAGCTTGTGAAAGGTCTCTCTCCATCTTTTGTAGTAGGGCCTGTAGCGATGGGACAAGGGGCAATGGTTTTAAACTGAAAGAGTATAGATCTAGGTTGGACAAAAAGAATGATGATGAGGGTGGCGAGATACTGGAACGGGAAGCTGCAGACACCCCATCCCTGGAAGTGTTCAAGGCCAGGCTGAACGGGGCTCTGAACAGCATGGGCTGGTGGGAGGTGTCCCTGCCCATGGCAAGTGGGAGTTAGGACTAGATGATCTTTAGGGTCCATTCCAACTCAAGCCATTCTGTGAAAAAAGTGTCAATTGTAGTATGTATATAAGAAAACAACATCAGGGTTTCTAGTCCAGTATTAACTTTTGGTGCTTTCTGTTTTTCGAGGGCAGGTTGGGTATCTGCTTAATGTAACCATCAAGGTGGGATTTCCTAGAGACTTTTTTTTTGTGTTGTTGTTGTTTACTTAGGACTAAATTGATAAATAAAGTAGGATATTCTTCATTTAAAATATTGTCAGATAGTTTTGTCCAAGCTGCATAGAAGGCTTGTGGAGTAGATCCTGCTCCCTCAGATGTTCCACAGCGGAGAGGGTACTCTTCTCCAGAGCAGGTATGCTTGCAGGATGCTGGGACACTGAGACTTCCAGCACATTGTACGCAGCAGCCACTACCAGATTTCACCTTCGAGTTAGCAGTGAGAATGGAGATACCTTAGTTTCTTTGCCTGTGCTCCTTAAAGCCTAATCCTGCAGTATTAAAAAAAATGAGTCAGGGTTTTCACAGATAGGTCTTTACTGTTGAAGCCCAGTTGTATTTTGTAAAGTATTTGCCAAAAATCCCAGTATCTAGAGTGAAGCTGAAATGATGCTTTCCCAAAACACTTAGTCACTGCCTATCATCAGTGCTTAAATGCCTAATTTCAGCTTTTTATTTCCAGCCGTTTTGGTTGAAGAGTTTTGTTTGGTTTGCTTTCTGAAATCAAACCACATTTCTTTGCTGCGCTGAAGAGAATGTATGGATGTTCCCTTGGTTGAAACGGCAGAAGTTTGTTTTGCTTTCTGGCAGTTCTTTAGGGATGCTTGTAGTTTTAAGATTGTGATGGGAAATAACTCTGGATGATTAAAACCCTAAGTATGCAAAGTTTTGGAAAGTTAACAAAAATTTAATAGAGGTAAAAATGAAAATATACTAGTCAATTTCCTTCATCCTCTTCTAGGCAAACTAGCTGTTTGCCTTGCTTTGTCCAGTCACAAAAATCTGAGGTTTTTTTCCTCCACATTTTAAAGTTTTGGAAAAAACCCTTTGTGCCTACTTGTTCTTCTCAAATACCAGTTTTGTAGTACCACTTGTATTAAAAAGTGATTCTGTTTTCCTCTCTTCTCTCCTACTGTTTTGTCAAAACTTCTCTTTAAAAAATGGGTATAGACACTATTTATGTTTACTCCAAAACTATATAATTTGGAGTTTGCTACTTGAGGGTGCAATTCAAATCATTACTCAGAGTGTACAGAAGCAAATGAATGTGGTGTCTGCTGGAACTTTCAGTTATACTGTTATTTATTCTATTGGCCTGTAGATACTAAATAATTTATATGAGATTAGAATCCTTATAACTCAAATAATTCC
Organism: Acanthisitta chloris; assembly: GCF_000695815.1. Lineage (NCBI taxonomy): Eukaryota > Metazoa > Chordata > Aves > Passeriformes > Acanthisittidae > Acanthisitta > Acanthisitta chloris. Next base: position 67,367 of record NW_008690781.1, on the reverse strand, counting down.
TTTATGGAATTCAGGTATCATTGTGTAAGCTGGTGTGCAAGTGTGGAAATTTGGCCTAGTAACAATCTTTGCATAGGAAGTGATTCATATGAAGCTTTTTATAAATATCTTCTTGCTTGCTAGCAGGGAAGCTTCCAGTTTTCTCCTTGACTGCCTTCAGAGCTCTTCTTCCTGACTTTGGAGTCATTAGTCTTAGATTTTCTCCGAAATTGCTGCTTTGAATCATGGATCCTAATTTTGTACTTTATCTTTGAACTATTTTCCTTCAGTAGTTTTATTAAATAATACAAATCTTACTTTTGTTTCAGCTTTGTCCAGTATTTAATCTTCAAAACCTTTTGTTAACAAGGAGTTTATATTAGTTCTGTGCTTAAATCTGTTTGTGTGGAATAAAATGGAAAAAGTCTCTTGTTTAAAGGAAACCAAAGGTATCTTCCTTGTCTTTGTGGTTGCCTAATTTGAGTTGTAAATTGAATATTATTTTATTTTTGTGAGACAAAACCTCAGGCCACTAATCAGGGAGAAAAAAAGTGCTATATTCTAGTGGGGGATTAAATGTGAAACAGACAGTGGACTTTAAAAGACTAAACTGTATTCATGCTGTGTTTGATTATAACTGTGTGCTGTAAGTGGGATGATGTTTTGCAGTTGCTTATGAGCCTTAGTAAGCGAATTTTGTGACTGTTGTATTTGTTTATTTGTATGTAGCTAAATCCTGTGTTTATTCTTACACAGCTCTGCCTAATGCAGTCTTCCCATTTTCTACTATGTTCATAGTGTCTGCTGTCTGCTCTATCCATAAACATTTGGGGTTTTCAAGTAGCAGCATTTTATTATTTGCCGTGGTACAAATGGCAGAAGTAAACACTGGGCTTCAAAAGAACAATTCTAAAATAGCCTTCTACATCATTGCATTACTGGAGCATCAAGCTGGAGCCGATGTGGTATGTGTTCTTCATTTGTGAATGGTGTATATTAGCTAGAAATGTGCAAATTGTCCTCCTTAATGCTGCATGAGATGAATGCCATTGGCAAATAATGTAACAAGTAATTTGATGCTCTTTACAAATGTTTGTCAAACAGCAGAATAGAGATGGAGATGAGATGGTTCCTGTCTTTGCATTACTGCACATATTAAATTTCAAGTAATGCTCCTGAGGCATATTTCATCTTTAGACTTCTGATTTCATAGAATGGCCTGGCTTGGAAGGAACCTTAAAGATCATCTAGATCTAACCTCTGTGTCATGGGCAGGGACATCTTTCACTGTCCCAGGTTGTTCAGAGCCCCTTCCAACCTGACGTTGAAACACTTTCAGGGCTGGGACATCCACAGCTTCTCTGGGCAACCTGTTCCTCCAAGCACTACAAAATATAAGCAAGTTGTGTCCTGTATATTGCAAGTACAAGTATTTATCAGAGTTTTGTTTAACTTTATTGCTCACATACCTGTTAATTAAGCAAGTTGGTGAATTCCTGGCCTCTAGAGCTATAGTTTGTGTTTGTTTGAAAAAATAATGGTGGCCAGAAACCTTTTTCAAGGGAGTAGATTTTATAACACTGTAGTTAGTGCTGTATACCGAGGCCATTACTGATGGTGTTTTCTGCATCTCAGGATGTATGTAAACTGTGGGACAGTATTTAAAAATTTGAAGAAGAAGAATGATTATAGGTTATCTTGTCCCTTGGGTAGAGGTGCAAGCGGTAGAGATGTGAGGTGGGCAGCGTGCGGCGTTTTGCCCAGTGCAGAACTACTTCAGAAGAGGAGACAAAGTCTGTGACTATACGAGGTGTGGAAGGCTCTACAGGGTTAGTGGGAATGCTGTCAGGCAATAGCTGTGCAGTGGGATGAGCCCGAATGTTCAAAACTCAGTTGGTTTTTAAGAACTGTACATTAGACACTAGAGGATAGCTGTATTTTCAGAGTAAATAAGTAAAAAATGTTAATGTCAGTTCTTACACTTGGAAAATATTTCCCCCCCCTAAAGTTTTCTTTGTTACTAATACAGGAAGCAGAGTCTTTTCTGTGGGAAAGCTCTAAAATCACTGATGACTGCTGGGCACAAAGTTGTGAACATGTTCAAAGCTGGAGGTAGCAAAGGTGCTTGAGCTTTTTCATTTGAGGGGAGCTTGGGAGCTGTCCATCTCTGAACTTCGGACAGAAAAGTTTATGCTATGGATGACAGTGCTGAGGAAAACAAACTTGATTGTTAATGTGGATTGTGTTCTTTGTATGCTGCTTGATGTTAATGTCATTCACCCCTTAATTGTGGCAATCAGGTTACCAGTCTCTCATTTCTTCTCCGTGTCTCATCCATCTCTCTCACATTCCAACGTGGATGCTGCTTGCCTTTGCAAGCAAACATGAAGCACGCAGCTAGGATTTTGAGATATTTTGCTCAGTGGGTGGGATAGGACCACCCTGCTTGTATAGTCATAGGCCTCACTCCAGAAATAGTGTGTTACATTCCTCCACTGGAGTTACTTCTTCTGTTTGGATCTTGCTGGGGCTTAAATCTATGACTTTTCCCACTCTCTGATTAATACGTATCATCTTGGAATTCTGTTACGGAAAGAGCTGCTGTTTGTTATTGAACTGTGCATGCAGAATGTGAAAGGTATCCAAATATTTGTGAAAAGCTTTAAAATCTAGAAATCAGAAGGAAAATCAATCAGGTTAAGCATTTAAGACAGAGAGGAAGAAGCCTTTGTACTTCAGGTACTCGAAAAGAATGTGCCCTTTGTGCTTCTGCGTTTTGTAATATTCTCCAGTTTTTGCAACTTGACATGCAGTCAGTGCATTATCTCTCAGAGCTGCATGGTCAACACTCCTTGAGAATCAGAAAGGTGAAGTGCTTGGTAATGTATGTTGCCCTATTGTACAGTTTTATTGTTCCGTGCTACTGTGGAGAATCCAGTTAAGGAGATTTAGAAATCGTGGAGGAAAGGGCTCAAAATGTCATTAAGTCTCTTTAAATGCTTGAGATAAATTACTGTTTAATGAGATCTGCTTTAGGTTATGGAGAAAATTGGAGAAAATACTGCATTTTATCTCACTCTGTTTCTAGGCTGTCCGCAAAAGAGTCCTCAATGGCAGTAGGTAATGGAGTCTCTTGAGGTTTCATGTATACGTAAATTAGTTGTTTGTGCTCTTGAGTCCTCTCCAGGATGCAGAACAGAGAATGCTGCAGACCAATAGGCCTGTGGTAGAATTCAAACAGATTCCTGGTGGCTTCTTGGAAAACAATCCAAAATGAAGTATGGCAAAGGATTTCTTTGTACGTTGACATCTGTACTGTAGTTTAATTTCTGTTCTGGTGAGAAGTGAGCACATCTGTCAGTGTGTAAGGGTAGCACTCGTGTGTTGTGTACAGAGATTATTTCACAGGCAAGTTTGCACATGGCAGCATTCTGTATTTGTGCTTTTTCCTGCCAGGGAAATGAGAGCAATGTTATTATCTAGAATGGCCCATTTTAAAGTGATCTAAACGGGAAATCCATTAGTGTGCTCATCCTCATGACGTGGAGGTAACTTGCTGCTTGTGAAGTTTTTTTTAGTGTAGAGAGCCTACTGAGTGTGCAAAGGCAGCACACATGAGGTGAATGCCGTTTAACAAGTGTAATTGTCAAGAGATGAAGGAATTTACTGTGAAATGAATTAATTGCTTAGCTGAAAAACTGTGTTGCTCAGTGTGTTCAATAGCCGTTATTAATGTCATCTTTGTAGATAACTTAGGAAAATCTTCAAATCACACTCAGAACTCGGGATGATGCACATGTGAGAAAAGGCAGGTAATTTGTTGGTAATGGATCATCTAGTGCAGTGTTTGATTCCACTAGCATTCATTAAATTAGTTCAAACCATAGGTAGACCTCCTCATCCTCTGCTGGAATGCGAAAACTGCTGCTCGTTACCAAGACCTGAAACTAGCTGTGGAGTGTGTGTTCATTACCCTACAAATGATAACATCTGCCTGCCTGTGTGGGTGGTTTTGGTTTGCTGTTTGTGGGCTTATTTGGTGGGTTTTAATCAATTTTTTTAACCAATTTTCGTATTAGTTTGCCTTGCAGTGGAGGATAACTGAAAGTATTCTGGGATGAGATTGTCATACTGAGTTTGTATGTTGCTGCCACGTTCTTATCTTTGCCCTTCAACAGAAGAGCACTGAATTTTGCGCTTTGTTGTACCTTAGTTTCCCTTGAAACGGGTTTTGGTATTTCAATATGAGGACTGATTTATAATCTGCCCAGATGGAGTCATTTTGAGGGGATGTTAGTGTTGAAGTGTTTACTTCTAGCTTGCGATATACATGATATAAAGTTTACTGCTGCCCCTTAATGAATATGATAAATCTCATTTAAATGCTTCCTCTTACTGTTTCTCCCATTTTGCGTTTATTCTTGGAGCACTTACAAATGCATCCTGTATCATTAATTTCCATTTATTTGAATTTACACTGCACTGTGAAATTCAAACAATCCCATGTTTGGATCCTTATCAGATATTAGCTTTCCTGTGTAAGATGTTACTGCTCTGTTTGTGGTTTACCGTTGCCAGATGCTTTCTTTGTGTGGTGTGTGCGCTGCACGTGTGTGCGTGTTGCACATTGCTCAGCCCTAGTCCTTGCGATGCTGCATTTAACAGTCCCTGTTTCTGAAGCAGCAGATTTACCAGGTGTCAGATCTCTAGCTTATAATTCCCGAGGCTCTGTCCCGGCAGAACAATCCGCACTGTTTGTGCCTTCCAGCAGAGCTGCAGTTCAAAACTGTCTCTTGTTTTGACTTCCCCGAGAATAGAAGTTCCCAAATGTACAAGTGGAAAATGATGGCATTATTCTCTGTTCATATAAAGCGTAGATGGATTTCGTGCATCCACTTGAAGAGGTCAGTGGGAAGGTGTGTTGTTAAAGCCAGCAGATCTTCAAACCTTTAATTGCTTGATTATTTTGTTTGGTTTTGTTCTTCTGCTGGCTCCAATAGTCTGAAATCTTGCACAAAGTAATTATTATCAATTCCTGCTAAATGCAGAAAAAAATTAATAGGTTCTTATTTTTAAATCCGTTTGGCCATCTAGAAAATTATTTCCTTAGATTGACTTTCAGCTACATACCACTTCCAAAATGCTTCTCGCCTTTCATTTTTTACTGACAAGAAAGCTTTTCTTACTAATTGCATTTCAAAGGCAACGATCTTTAAAAGTGGTCAGCTTTTGTATGTCAGGGAAAGCATATGTGAGAATGAATCCCACTTTGATATAGCTGGGTATTTTCACCTAGTATATGATGGGAAGCCTGTGATCGTCAGCTTTCTCAGGTCACAGAACAGAGGTGTCTTCATGGAGAACAGCAAGAAGATTTATGTTCTCCCATTTTCCCAAAGCTCTATGAGAAGAAACTGGCATTGTGTTTATTCAGTTACTGAATTCAAATATTTACTTTGATATTGCAAAGCAGAAGAGGTAATGGTTCAAATTTTTTTTCTTGTATTAGACCAGTCCTGTGCATGCTTTCTACTTTTGCTGCCTTGGCAAAATCTTTTTGTTCTGTATTTTAAAGATTTAAGTATTATTCATTATTAAATAGTTGCATGAATAACTGCAGGGTACTAATTCTGGTTTTGTTTTTCACTGAGGAGATAACAAAGAGATGAGAAATGTTCTTTTTGGGAGTATCTCCTATATTTGGAATGCATTTTTAAATTACCTAACCAATGGTAGAACTGGCAGATGTTTTCAGGAGATGCACAGTGTTGTGTTTTTCTGTGACTGAAATAAGGAAAACCTTACCTTTAATGCCTATAATGTTTGGGGTTGGAGAAATAGACCAGATGCCTCCTCAGAAGTCTTACTAAAAACGTGCCAAACATGTGAGATCTTTACTTGTAATTCAGTGAATAAAGCCTTTTTGTATGTTACAAGTTTGATTTAATTCCTCCTTCAGACAGCAAGTTTTGTGAAACATTTTTTTCTATTTTATTATTTGTCTGTAGGTTCCTTCAGAGAAGTCGGAATCCTTTGCATCCATGTTGAGACGCTCTCCTTTAATGCAGATGGGGCCTGCCAAAGATAAAATTGCCATTGGTCAGATATTCCATATTGTGGAAGATGATCTTTACATAGATTTTGGTGGCAAGTTTCACTGTGTGTGCAAAAGACCGGAAGTAGATGGAAAGTAAGTAATAAACTTACGGTAGGTGATTAACACATTGAAATGCTTAGCTAAAGGGACTTGACCATCTTCTGGACTGAGCCTGGATAGTCCTGAATTTTGTGGTTTAAACTGTGGAAGTTAACATATTGTGCAGAATGGAAGTATGTTCACAAACAGATCTGTGTAGCTCAGACATCATTGTCTGGAACACGGATTCCTTTGCAAGTTTGCATTATCTGCATTTATAATTGGGAGTTTTGTGATGTGGAACTTTAATCTCGTGTAAAGTATTCCTTAGGCAGGAAGTATCCATACTAAATATATAATCATGAGGTGATGTAGTAGAGATTTTATGTTACTTGTGATAATACTGTTTTTAATAGATGATCAGTGCTAATGTGGTCAGATATTCCATATTGTAGCGGATGATTTAATATAGATTTTGGCAGTGGTCAGTGACCTCTTCTGGGCACTTTTGCATGTCAGGACAGCTTCTTGTCTACCCTGAATAACCCAAAGTCTGCTGTCCTGAAACTCAGATCTCTCTTCTGCCACTTGACTTTCTCATTTTCCTCCTGTGTTTAAGCTCTGTCATTGGTGGTCACTGCAGCTGAGTCTGGCATCAGCTACCTCATTCCCAAGCAGTTCTTACCTGCCCATGAGTAACATGTGCAGCAGACACCTGCCCTCCTTGGGCTGTCTGGCACCTCTGGTACAAAAATGTCACAGGGCACTGGCCCTGATTTCTCACTCCCTTCTGTGTTTGTTTGTGGTTGAGCAGACATCAGGATATTTGAAGTCCCCAGTGAGAGTCAAGGCCTGCAGTTGTGAGGTGGCTTCTGATTGTTTGAATGAGGCTTCACTCACTCCCTGATCAGACTGTAGTAGACACCCACCACGACACTGTCTTTGTTGGTCTCCTCTCTGATTTGGGCCCACAGCTCTGAACTGTCTTCTTGCATGGTTCATAGCAAAGCTCCATGCACTCATGCCCCTTTCTTGCTTCCAGCGTAGCCCCTTTACCTTGTCCCATGTTTGCTTGCCTGCTTCCTCCCAGGTTTGGGGAGCAGGTGCCTTTGAGTGTTGTCCTGAAATCCCTAACTGTGATTCATTCATTCACCTGGTAAATGCTGAGCCCCCCACTCACTGTTCCCTTGTGTGGTGTTAGTATCTTGCTGTGTGGTGGTGCTCTGGAATACTTGGGTGGCAAGACAAACTAGGGAAAGCAATGAAATACACTTTCCTTAAAAAGCCCATGGGCAGGCAAGTGTCTGTCCACTTCTTCCACGCACTCATCTTTCTCCTAACGATGTGTGTCGTTTCTTGAGGTGTGTTGCAGACATACAGGGGAAGATGAGGCCGAAGGAAACTCTTCTTGTAGCAGATGCTTTGGAGTCAGTTGTCCGTTGAACACTGGGAGCATCAGCCTGGGGCTGATAAGATCTGGGCTAGTTGTGTTTTTGTCTGTCTGTTTTAATGATAAAAAAGAGCAGATCCATAAAGAGCTTGCATATACTTCCTTCTCACTGCTTTTAAGTAGGAGTGGAGAGGTGGAATTTAACAGCCTGGACTTCGCCAAATGATGCAGACACCATTTACCACATTGAGGATGTAGTGGCAGTGGAAGTAGTAGTGTTACTACTCTATATTTAATGAACTTAAAGCATTCATTTAAGACGTAGGTGACTGATTCAAAACCCCTCTCTCCTCCGTTCAAACCAGAAACCTGAATTTGCCTGCTTAACTGCTTGAATGCTATGTGGACCTAATCCTCTAAATAAAAATATTTATATAAGAAAACAAAGAATTTAAGTAAATCTTCCAACTTTTTCCAATTCATTGTGTATCTGGAATTAGAATTTCTAAAATTTACCTGAATTTACAAAGAATTGCAGTTACAGGCCCTCTTTTGTTCTGTTGTTTTGTTTGTAGGTTGTCATGATGTGCTGTGTCATGTGACTCAGTTGTACCAGCTCATTTCTAGCTGGCATTTGTAAAACAAAATTTGCAAAGTATTCATGGAGTCAAAAATAAACACGGGAAGCTGCTATCTTAGCTGCCTGCATAAGTCATCAATAGCATTCAGGTGCTGCTGAGTTGGGATCTCCCTGTTTATTAAAAAGTAGCGGTCAGTCATGCCTTTGCTTGATCAACTGCTTTGATGTGCTCACATAGTAAAGACAGCAGCTCATTGATTTAGAAAGTTTACCTTATCAAAACAAATACAGTTGTTTCAGATGCTGAGCTCTTCATAAGTATGAAGATTTAGAGTCTGTCGATGCACACTGACTTCTCTTTGGAAAGCAATAGCTGCTTTTGATCACCAGCATAAGGTCAAACTAGTGCTAGAATATCTGCTACCAAGGCTTGAAAAGTGACTGGGTAGAATTTGCAGTGTGTATTTAGATCTGTACCAGCTTTCATTGGCAACTGCTGTAAGGTTTTTGTTACTGTTATTTCTGTTAATTCACTTAACTGGCAAAAGTGACTTTATCACCATGTTGTGCATGTATGTAATCAGTGGAGCTGTTTACTGTTTTGTTCGCAAAATGTTGACTGTTAGTGCCGAGAAGAAGAATGGCCTTTTTAATTTACAGATAATAGATGATTTCTTGAAGGCAATCAGTTCAGGACAGAAAAAACAGATTTAATCTTCAGACATGGAACTCATACCATTTTTATGAAGTCACGTCTTGAATGTGGCTCCTCTAGTACATGTATTCCAGTGCTGATCTTTGGTTTTACTCTACTGTCTTTTCAGGTTTTCGGCAACGCCTACAAAATAGTAGTTTAACATCTTTAAAGGAAAAAACCCTCTCTTGCCATTTATGTATGGAGGTATCTCGTGAGGACATGGGCTTTCAATGTTTTCTTGGCCATTCGGCCTTTTTCTCACCAGAATTCAACTATTTTCATTATAGTATAATTTTCTTATATGATGCCCTGTGCTCTTTGAGAGTGCTGCAGGTTACTTGAAAAGAAACAAAAATCACGCAAGAGGTTCTTGTCTGTGAGACTTACTCTCTTAGACTGCTCTGTCCTATTCCTAACAGTTGTGATTTCTTGGAATACCCAAGTGAAAGACCCTGTAGTGCTATGACCATGTGGCTGTAAGAAAGGATTCCACCCTAATAACTGTTTTGGGTAAAAACCAACTATAAGGAAAGGTGCCCCTCACTTGGAAAATCTGAAGTAGCTACATTACATACATTTATTTCCATCTGTTCTACCAAAATGAACTTCAGCCTATGAAAAAATCCAACTAGACCAAACCAAACACCACAAACTTGAAGTAAAAGAAACCTTGGGACAGTAATGAGGCAAAATTTAAACTGAATAAACATTTGAAGAACCCGCTAGCTATTTTTGTTTGGTTTTCATTGATTGTTTTCCTTCTTTGGGAAAGCTGTTTCATAGAATTGCAAAAAATATATTTCATTATGTGGTATTGAGATTGGAAGATGCATCAGCTTAGTTAGAGACAAAAGGTATCGGTAAAATCTCACTGGGGTCAGGTGTGGATGTACTTGATTATAAATATCAATAGCATTTTGTTATTTGGGATTTATTAAATGTGTCAGGAGTATTTATTACCCTTATGATTTCAAGATCTCATTTAGTATGTGCTGTATTTATTAAATATATACTATGATTAGTAAAACCATGTTTTGTGACACACTGTGATTTAAATGCTGTACTAAACTTGCATTTTATGCCAACAGCATAACAATTCTGTGAAGTATCCAAAGTTTATACGAATGAGAAAGCTTCTGTAGGAAAGTAAGTTTCCTTTTCAGCTATGGGGAGAAAGTGGTATATTTTTTCTTTTGTTTAACATGCCGAGGAAATGAAGTCTTAAAGGAGAAAGTGCCTGTCTTCTGTCTCCAGATGAGCAGCAACTTAATCTATGGCAAAAAGTTGCTGTTACAACCTGCTTCTGCCATTATCAGATGGAATTCCTAAGAAGCAGAAAATATGGGAAGGGGTTATGCTGACACTGCCTCTTGCATGGTCTGCACCTGTACTGTTAATGGCTAATTCCCATCAAAAGCACAATGGCTTTCAGCAATTTTCTAAAATGTAGGACTGTGGGACCAGCTTCCAAAGAGGATTAAACTGCACCTCTCCATGCCAGTGTAATGAAGCTTTATTTTCAAAGACTGCTGTAACCCTCCAGCAACTCCAGTATTATCAGGCCGTAGGATCAGAAAGACACTTCCTTTATGCTGGAATATGCAGCTGGCGCAGGGATTTCCAGTATACCCTGTAGCGATTTTACTTGACACCTTTATGCAGTGAATATTTGCCAAACTTTAATAGTAGAAAAGAGAAGAAATCATTTGATGCTGGTTGTGATTTAGAACGTGACAGCTTAATGAGCATCATAAAATACTACCTAATGCTGTTTCTGCAAATTGTATCAAAATATTTACTCTGTTTGAATGACTGCCAGGGTGAATTTTATTTTGGAAACATTTTAAATTCTTCTCTTTTTGTTCTATTTTTAAAATATATTACAGATAAGGGCAGAATGGAATCCAATTAAAAATAATATATCTTTTTAGATCAGGTAATGTGAATAAGGCTGGCTGTCTTCCAGCACATTCATTTTATTAAGTCAGTCTCAAATTTAAGTTAATAGTCATAGGAGAAACTATTCAAAAGATCTTGTAAGACTAAAAAAATAATTTCTGGAAAAAAACTGAAGCGGTGCATGGAGAGAGATGCTCTGCGTAGGGAGAATTTCAGTAAGACACTGTTTAGTTTAGTTCCAGTTTGGGTATTAAACAGAGTCACCAAGCTGGAGGGTAAGTTTGGAGTTAAACAGTCCATTTTGATGCCGTGTGAATATGCTTCCCGAACAACTAGTGAGTCTCTTGACCAGAATGAGCTGCCTCACACAAAGCACTGGGTCAGCTACCTTGCTCTTGGTCTGCAGCAAAGGTGCTTGCACAGGGAGGATGTCAATATGTGGTAAATTCGCTCTTTCATAGAATCATAGAATTTTAGGGGTTGGAATGGACCTGACAGATCATCTAGTCCTAACCCCTTTGATTACTGAACCCTAGTTTCCCTGACTGTTGTGTGTGTAATGGTGCAAGATTGCTATGGGAGGGTTTAGAGAGATGATGTTGAAGACATAACTGTTTCCTTTAAAGTTAAATAGATAGATACTTGACAACTAGCAGGAGGCTGGACTGATAAAGACACTCGCTCCCCCCAGTCCCAAAGCCTTTGCTCTTTCTTTGCCAGAGGAGTCACAGGCATCAAGTTCATGTTTAACCTGGTGTCTGTGACTAACTGGGAGCATGGGCCACTATAGGACACAGATCTGGTGGCAGTGGAGAGATTTAATGGTGTTTTCCTTAGTGTATGTATTTCTTTCCTGTCCTGTACTGCTGCTGACTGGAGGGATGCTGGTCTGGCAGCCTGGCACATCCTACAGCTTTCATGTCAAGCTTTGAATGTTGATGGAACTATTACTGCTAAAAGGAAAAAAAAAGGTAATTAATGTGATGTATAAAGGAAACATATCTTGCTGCAGTAGTGCTGATTTTGGTTGTACATGTTTGTTTTTATAGTGGTCCTACTTCCTTTTTTCTGTCTGTTGCCAGCAAAATAGCATTTATCTGTAATGTGTAATTCTCGGGGGGAAGAAGGAAATTGCTAACCAGCCATACAAGTGATACAATAAATGAGGCTTTTGCAAGTGCAGTTTTCAAGCTCGTGCAGATGCAGAAAACCAGCTTATATCAAAGAGACTGAAAATCTATAGAAACTTAGTGAATTTTTTAAAAAAAATTATAATGCATGTTGAAGGTACTGATAAAACGTACACAATGACGGGTTGGTGTGCAAAATCACTTTTGATTTCTGTGGTGTAGTCTTGCTTAGAAAAAGCTCAAGGTCTGATGAGGAATTTCTTTTTAACTCAATTTTAGTAAGTGAGGGGAATGAACACAGTAACTATAGTAGCAGAATTTTCTCATTCTATTTATGTGTTCAGATTGTTGCTGTTAGCTCACTGGCATTAAAACAGTGGTTTCTTCCTTCTCTGCTTCCCTTCTGTTACAGTTTTCATTCCCAACAGATCAGTATTTTTCTTACAAGTCTGTCTAAGTAGTAACCACACTGTAGAAAAACTCTTATAAGAAGATGGATAAAATGTGTAACCAGTCTCTTACAGGGAATGCATTATCCTTCCTTCCTTCCTTCCATCATCACTTGCTGCCATTGCCTTGTTCATGTGCTCCTTTGGTTAACTATTTGTACCCTTTACAGGCTCATTCTCTATATTCCTTTTCCAGTGCTGGTTGCTAATATTTATTTCCATTATAAATATAATGTAGTTACATTTCTAACTAATTACAGTTTTGTATTATTATATCTATTCAGTATTAGGCAAAATAGTAACTCTTTTAGTTTACATGTTGTTGCTCAGCTGTTAACAGTATTTTACCATTGAACTGTTAGAATTTGCACTTCTGTAGTGTGTTAAGTAGTCACTATATTCTAGAGGTGGCCATAATGCAACAGTGTGCAATATGTTCCTTCTAGTAATACTTTCAGAAAGTTTTCTAAGTAATATTTGCTCATTTATACGTAATTAAAGCAGAAATTGCCAAATGTACTAAAATACCTATTTACATTATCTTATTTAGGCCTTTCACACAAAATTTGCTATTTTCTTTTTTTCATCAGCCCTGATATTTTTTGGTTGGTTGGTTTTTTCTTTGTTTGGAAAGTATTTCATGCTTATCAGAAAAAAATAGTGACATAAGTAAGCAATTTGGGAGAATTTGTAAGTTTATATGACAGTGATTACCTTTGTGCCTGTAACATCGGGTGTGCTACGTCCATCAGTGCCATGTTACTGCCTAATACATTTGTAATACTAAGCAGGTATCTGAAATCAAAGCAATCCTCATACTTCTGTGCTTCTTCCTCACCCAACTTAGTTTCCAAGTTGTCCTACCTATCAGGTAAGAACCTGCTTATTGGAGGGCAAAATTCCTCTCCATTTTGAAAGATGAACTTAGACTGTATATAATATTTGATCTGTTAAATAATTATGACGTGCTCAAATTTGCTGTGGTATAAAACAAAGTGTGCACACAAACTTTCCTGAATCTCCTCCTTGTATCTTTTATGGAAAACATAACCAGACAGTTGGTCTCCACACTGTGAAAACTAGTCTCTTTCTGTGAGTAAAATTACGTGAATGTCACATTGAAATTCTCTGGTGACCAAGGTGGTTTGCACTAGTCATCAGTAAACTTGGGCTGTGGCACTTTGGTCAGCTCTTGGTCTCAGACTTGGCCCAAATTCCAGGGGGAAATGGTAAGCAAGACTGATGATGTTGTCCTGTTCCCACATACCAACACTGCAACTTGAAAAGGAAGCCTTATTGTTTATATTGAAGAGGTCTAAATTCAAGGAGGTGGCATGAGTCCCTTTTCTACAAAGCTTCCATATAGTGCAATTCACCATTGCTTGGAGCCCAAACAATGCACGCGGTGCCACTCTGTCTGCTGTCGAACAATTTCAGCTCTTTTTTTAAAACAGGCATGAAGAATAGCTGTGTGATTGCAAACTTGGGCTGTGTGCTGCAGCAAATAACCTCTAACTTATTTATAGCAGCATGCATTTTGGAAATTATAGCATTTTTATCCCCTATGGACACAGCTTATTATTTGCTTGGTTACTTTACAATTGTGACTGTTTTTGCCACCCACTGTATATCATTCTTCAGTGGTTATTTTCAACCACAAATGGAAGTGTTGGCTTTGTGTGGTTCTGTAGTACACAAGACTCTGCTTCCAGAGTTCCTGGAGCCCAAAGTCTGTAAACTTTTTTTTTGGACTATACTGTAAGTTTTTCATCCTAGATAGGTAGTTTAGAGTTTAGTTAATGTAATGATGCCGTGGGACAGGTGTTGATCATCAAAAGTACAACTAATCCATATTAATGAGGCACCCTGCACAGCATTCGGTACGGAATATACAGCATAGACCTTGGGTTACAGGCACAGCGGTGCTCGTGAGCCTGCTAATCAATTTTTCATCTTAGTTTTTACTTCTCTCATTAGTTTAAAGTAGCAGAGAGTCATGGGATCTGATGACCTTTGGAGGAAAGAAAAGCTCAGAAAACTAGTAGCATTTACTGTTAAAATGGTTGTGCCAGTTCTGTCTTCCCAGGGCATCATGATAAATGGGAGATGGAATATGCTGTGTAAAACATCTTGGGAGAACAAAGCAGTCCATAGGTGGCCTGGAGCTCTTTTGGCAGTGTCAAAGTCTGTAAATACTCTCTAAGCCACACTTTTTCTCATATGTGGACGTGCACACATACACGATAGGAAACAAGGGCTTGGGAAACTTATTACTGCGTTGGAAGGCTTTAGTATTGTCTGTAGGAGATGAGGTAGGTTAGCTGTCTTTTCTCCTAATCCAGGTGCTAGCTGTCAAGAACTGCAGAAGCTAGAATTGTAAAGTCATGACTTAGCAGAAGAATTAAAATTCTTTCTATTTTTTTGTTCTGAGGTTGATGAGAATAAATTACTTGAGTCTATGTGTGCAGTATATTTGGAAATTCCCCCACCCTCCAGCCTTTGAGAAAGCCTTGCTGTTGGCATGCAGGGAGGAGCTCTCTCGCTGAAGTACTTCAGTAAAGTGTAATTCATTTCCTCAATAGCTAGACGAGGCTCAGGGAATGTCAGTCAGATGATTATGAGTTTTAGTGAAAACTGTAACATTCCCCACTGTGTTTCACTGATCAGTGACTCTGGGTGACAGCAGATGAGGTAGGGTCATGCCAGTTATACAGCCATGTGGTGCTTTTCACAGGTACATGGAACTGTACCTTATAAACCACAGAGCAAGTTGCAGATGTTTCTCATTTAAGGTCTGGTCAGTTTGACCTGTACCTGTAACATAAGTAAGGGCTAGCTGAAAAACTCTGGATTACTGAAGCAGTGTAACTGCTTTTATTAGGTTGAGTGTAACTGTGCTCTAAACACTCTCAGCATAATGAGTTGAGCTGCAGTGCTGTGCTGATGTGGCCTTTGATTTCAGTTTGGGAGCCAGCTTCATCTGAACTAGCTCATGGGGCCTGCATGAAAATCCTCTGAGAGGTGTAGGCTTGCCCAAAGACAGAAGCTATTTAGTTTCTAGCTTGAGAAACTGAATTAATGATGTTTTGGACCAAATGTGAATTACAAGATTTGGTATAACATAGATCTTACTCAGGAAAATTAATGCTATCATATAACGATGGAGTGGTGATTATTCACCCCTCTGGAATAGTTTCAGTGAGTCTGAGAAGGGAATTAACACAGCTAGGGAAACACTGCAGGTAATATATCAACCTTGAGCTCTCCAAGAGGCATGAGTCAGGCCTCCCACAAATCATGATTTTAAAGTTGTTTTTATTTTTTGTTTTATATCTTTCTGAGTTACTTAGTCTTGGGGTTTGCATCACTTTTTTTTTTTTTAACTTGACAGAATAGGAATTTTTAATTAAACCAACATTTTATTTTTAAAGGCAATTGATCTTCTTGTGTAACTGTTTAACTACAGGAACCAAGAGTTTAAGACACTAAATATCAGAAAGATGATAAAATTGTTAGTATTAGCAGAGCTGGAGATGTACAGAATTATTTCACTGATAATTCTTTCAGTCTACTATATAATATGGAGATTACTCAAACTGGAGGCCAGTAACTACTTGTGTACCACAGAGGTCAATACTGGGTCCAGTCCTGTTTAACATCATCACTGCTGACCTCAGTGATGGGACAGAGTGTACCTCCAGCAAGTCTGCATGGAGTTCAGAACTCAGAGGAGTTGTCACACAGGGTGGTTGTTTGCCATCCAGAGGGACCTTGACGGGCTGGTGAAATGGTGTGATGGGAACCTTGAGAGAAGCACGAAGTCCATGCCCTGAGAAGGCACAACCCCAGGCATCACTACATTCTGGGGCCACCCAGCTGCAAAGCAGCTTGACAGAAAAGGCCCAGTGGGTCCTGATGGACACCAAGTTGAACATGAAGCAGCAGTGTGCCTTTGTGGCAAAGAAGCTGAATGGTGTCCTGGGCAGCATTAGATGAGCAGGTAGAGGGATGTGATCCTTCTCCTTCACTCAGCCCCAGTGAGGGCAGAGGCATCACTACATTCTGGGGCCACCCAGCTGCAAAGCAGCTTGACAGAAAAGGCCCAGTGGGTCCTGATGGACACCAAGTTGAACATGAAGCAGCAGTGTGCCTTTGTGGCAAAGAAGCTGAATGGTGTCCTGGGCAGCATTAGATGAGCAGGTAGAGGGATGTGATCCTTCTCCTTCACTCAGCCCCAGTGAGGGCAGACCTGGAGTGTTGTGTCCAGTTTTGGGCAGTTCAAGAATAATTCTTTCAGTCTACTATATAATATGGAGATTACTCAAACTGGAGGCCAGTAACTACTTGTGTACCACAGAGGTCAATACTGGGTCCAGTCCTGTTTAACATCATCACTGCTGACCTCAGTGATGGGACAGAGTGTACCTCCAGCAAGTCTGCATGGAGTTCAGAACTCAGAGGAGTTGTCACACAGGGTGGTTGTTTGCCATCCAGAGGGACCTTGACGGGCTGGTGAAATGGTGTGATGGGAACCTTGAGAGAAGCACGAAGTCCATGCCCTGAGAAGGCACAACCCCAGGCATCACTACATTCTGGGGCCACCCAGCTGCAAAGCAGCTTGACAGAAAAGGCCCAGTGGGTCCTGATGGACACCAAGTTGAACATGAAGCAGCAGTGTGCCTTTGTGGCAAAGAAGCTGAATGGTGTCCTGGGCAGCATTAGATGAGCAGGTAGAGGGATGTGATCCTTCTCCTTCACTCAGCCCCAGTGAGGGCAGACCTGGAGTGTTGTGTCCAGTTTTGGGCTCCCCAGTTCAAGAGACAGTCCTGTGAAGGTGACGAAGGGACTGGAGCATATCTCCAGTGAGGAAAGGCTGAGAGACCTGGGTCTGTTCAGCCTGAAGAAAATAAAGGTCAGGGGGATCTCATCAATGAGTAGGAATACCTGAAGGGATGGATCAAAGAGGGCGGAGCCAGGCTCATTTCAGTGGTGCCTAGTGACAGGACAAGGGGCAGTGGGCAAAAACTGAAACAGGAGATTCCCCGTGAGTATCAAGAAACACTTTTTTACTGTGAGGGTAACTGAGCACTGGCACAGGTTGTTTAGGGAGATTGTGAAGTCTCCAGCCTTGGAGATACTTAAAAGCTGTCTGTGGCCATTGATGATTTATTTAGTCACACATTTTTATTTGAAGTCAATGTTTGGCACGGAGGGATGGTTCATCAGAGGGAGGAGTGGGTGTTGACTGCTGCTTGGAATAGGCCCAAAAGACTGATAAAATTAATTCTGTTACTCCTACACACCACACCCCTGACAGATGCTTTTCTTCCCCTCATGCTTTCTGTAACTCTTTGTCAGCCTATTTAAATGCCGTTATCCAACCAGGGCACAAAAGCAGGTAAATTCCTACAAAGTGAGGTAAACCTTTTAAAGCCGAGTGTTGCTGAACTGTGTAGGGGATTCAGATGCTTTGCTGCTATTAGGCAGCTCAGCAAATTGAATTATAAAACCCACGGTGTTTCAAGGCAAAAATAAATGTCATTTTATTTTGTCTGTTGTTTAAAAGTCATTTATTTCCCTTTTCTGCTCACTATTATGCTAACAAAACCACAGTCTCTCTTTTCACATGCGCTTGTGTGCAACTAGGATGGGAATAGCAATTGGGTATAATTTTTGTACCAAGTGTTTTGGAGGAAGAAGCAGAGGCAATGGAGCTAAAGCACACTTACATTGCATGTAATTGCCCTTACTGACTAAGAAGCATCTGATAACATGGTCATTGCTATTGTATTTGCTTGCCTGATATTTTTCTTGAACTTTCAAGATTAAATTTAAAATTCTAGACAGGTATTGCTGTTGTGCCAAAAGAACTGCAGTGTAAATGAAGACTCATATGTTTTAAAAGAATAAAAGAAGGGAAGAGTGTTCTAAGGGTATTCAGTAGTTGTTAAATCTTGCCTTAATAGATTTTGGAGTCTGTGTGTGGTCACTGCTGCCATGGCTCTGTCAGCATGGTAGGCATGATAGCAGCCAAGCAGGGATGCAGATGTCTGTTGCTTTGTGAACTTGCTGAACATGGCCATGATTTATGGGCACTAAAATATGAGTATGATGATAGCTAATCATGGAGCATTTTATTATACAAAACCAAAGCTCTTTTTGCTTCTGTGATAACTGTCAGGAGAGGCAATTTTTTTATTTTCCTGTCTTAGTATTTTACAACAATTTATTTCTTTTGTCTAAAGAACTTGGTTGAGAAATAGCAACACCCTTCAAGTCCTGAAGGGATTGTTCTGAAAAATACTGAAGCTATATTTTAAATAATCTGCTTTGAGACTTGACAGGCTCTGAACCCATGGAAAAGTGCTCATAATGTGGTCACACTCTGTGAGCATGTACCCACTTAACTCAGAAATTGAGATATGGCTCTAAAGGCGGAGAAATATCCGTTGTGTACAAAGAAATGCCTGTCACTTGTTAGTGTTTGGTGACTTTTCATTAGTAAGGTAAGAGGAAAAGGGCTTAAGCAATTTTCTTTGATTAATGATTTTATTGAAAGGAATGAAGGCTTATATGTCCTCTGTGAAGCCTCTTCTTTATTTTTGTAGTAGTTAGTGGGCTCTTGCAAAGGCAGGGAGATCTTACTGAACAAGTTTCATGGTTTCTATAAAACTATATAAAGCATTTCTTCATGGAAAACAAAACATGTTTAACCTGTCTGAAATCTTCTGGAACTAATGGAGTGTTAGTTTAAATGTTAAAGGTTAAAAAAAAAATCTAATGGTCTACAACATGAAATCCCAATCAGGCTTTTCATGTCTTTTCCATACACCATAAAGAAATGTAAGTAGCATAGGAGTTTAATTTATTTGCAATTTGTACTCGCTATTAACATAGCGATCTTAATCTCTGTGGTAATTGTAAGTTGATTGCCCATCTGTCCTTCCACTTGGGGAGTTATTTCTTTTCCTAGAAATGCATACATTTGAAGTTACCTAAAAGTGTTTTAATATTTCAGATTGAGTAGTGCCTGCGCCACCTTGCTCATCTTTGGGTCTCCGGTGCCAGACCAGTCTACTTACCACCTAAGTACTAGAGTTTGCTCCCCCGAAGCCTTTCAAGACTGTTCTTGGCAGCTGGCTTGACAGGGCTGCTGGAGACGAGACTGAAATGCGCTCTGCTTCCTCCAGACAGAGCTCAGTAAACAAGCTGTGATCCTCTGCTTGGCAGGAGGCAGAGCTGCTGTTGCTGCCAGCCTGGGAGGGGGGATGCGGAGCAGCAGTGATGCGTGGCAGCAGATACAATATCCCTTTCTGGGACTTCTGGTGACTTGAATCACACAGTGCTGTAACGTGAAGGTTTGTGAAACCTGCTTGTGCAAGATGTATTAAAGAGTATGCTAAGCTTTGGCCTGGTGTACACACCAGTGGTGCACTGAGCTGAAACTAAATTATAGTTAGTGAGTGGAAAGGAATAATGTATGTCAGGAGTAGGTTAGACTAGGTTTAACTTGCTAAGCAGTGATTTAAGCTTAAAAAAGGGAAAAAAAAAAGGAGATTTGACTGATTTATCATAGAATCATACGATGGTTTGGGTTGGAAAGAACATTAAAGATCATTTAGTTTAAACCTCCTCACCACGGGCAGGGACACCTTCCACTAGATCAGGTTGCTCTAAACCCCATCCAGCTGGGCCTTGAACACAACCAGGGATAGAGCATCTACTGCTTCTCTGGGCAACCTGATCCAGTGTCTCACCAGTCTCTGATTATTTCTGTGACCTCCTCTGGACTCACTCCAACAGGAGTCTCGTGAGGGCAGAATAGAGGGGAAGAATCACCTCCCTCAACCTGCTGGTCACACTGCTTTTAATGCAGCCCAGAACACAGCTGACTGTCTGGCCTGCAAGTGTATATTGCTGGGTCATGTTGAGCTTCTTGTTCATCGATATCCCCAAGTCCTTCTCCTCATAGAGTCATCAAGATTGGAAGACATATCTAAGGTCATCAAGTCTGGGTGTTAACCTGTCACTATTGTAACCCCTAAACCATATCTTCTAGTGCCAGATCCAGATGCCTCTTAAACACTTCTAGGGATGGTGACTCCACCACCTTCCTGGGCAATCTGTTCCAATGCCTGACTACCTTAACAGTGAAAAAAATTTTCCTAGTGTCTAATCTGAATCTCCCCTGTCTCAGCTTATGGCCATTCCCTCTAGTCCTCTCCCTGCAGGCATGGCAGAAGAGACCATCCCACACCCTCTCTACAACCTCCTTTCAGTTAGTTGTAGAGAGTGATGAGGTCATCCCTGAGCTGCCTCTTCTCAAGGCTAAACAAACCCAATTCCCTTAGCTGTTCCTCATATGGCATGTGTTCTAGGGCTGCTCTCAATCCATTCTCTTCCCAGCCTGTACTTGTGCTTGGAGTTGCCCCGACCCATGTGCAGGGCCATGCATTTGACCTTGTTGGCCTTTCTGAGATTCGCATGGGCTCATCTCTCAAGCCTGTCAAGGTCCGTCTGGATGGCATCCCTTCCCTCCAGCATGTTGACTGCACCACACATCTTGGTGTTGTTGGCAAACTTGCTGAAGGTGCACATGATCCCACTGTCCATGTCACCAACAAAGATGTTAAACAGCACTGGTTGCAATACTGACCCATAAGGAACACCGCTCGTCACTGGTCTCTACTTGAACATTGAGCTGTTGACTGTAACTCTCTGAGTGCAACCATCCAGTCAGTTCCTCATCCATTCTGTGATATGTCTGTCAAATCCATGCCTCTGCAGTTTAGAGACAAGGATGTTATGTGTGACATTGTCAAATGCTTTGCACGAGTCCAGGTAGATGATGTCAGTTCCTTTGCCCTTATCCACCAACACTGTAACCCCAGTGTAGAAGGCCACCCAATTTGTCAGGCACAGTTTGCCTTTAGTGGAGATATGTTGAATGTTGCCAGTCAGTTTCTTATTTTCCATGTGCATAGTTTTCCACAGGAGCTGCTCCATGATTTTGCAGGATACTGAGGTGGGACTGACTGGCCTGTAGTTCCCCAGGTCTTCCTTTTTTCCTTTTTGAGAATGAGGGTTATGTTTGCCTTTCCCATCAGTGAAAACTTCACTGGACTGCCACAGCTTCTCAAATATGATGGATATTGGCTTAGCCTATATGTCCACCAGTTGCCTCGGGGCCCATGGATGTATCTCATCAGGTTCTATGGACTTGTGCACCTTCATGTTCCTTAAATGGTTTTGAACCTGACCTACTGCTACAGTAGGTTGTTCTTAATTCTCCCTGTCCCTGCCTTTGCCTTCTGTGACTTGGGTGGTATGGCTGGAGCACTTACTGGTAAGACAGGCAAAAAAAAAGTAATTGAATACCTCAGCCTTCTCCGTATCCCAGATATCTAGGTCTCCCATTTCCTTCTGGAGAGGACTCACATTTTCCCTAGTCTTCATCTTACCACACCGATAGAAGTCTGTGTTGCCTGTGACATCCCTGACCAGATTTAATGCTATCAGAACTTCAGGTTTCCTATCCTGATCCCTGGCTGTTCAGGCAATTTCTCTACATTCCTCCCAAGCTACCTGTCCTTCCTTCCACCCTCCTTAGGCTTCCTTTATATGTTTGAGTTTGTCCAGGAGCTCCTTGGTCATCCATACAGGGCTCCTGGCATTTTTTCCTGAATTCCTCTTAGTTGGTATGCATCCTCTTTGTTGTTGATCCTTGAGTATTAGCCAGCTTTCTTGGGCCCCTCTTCCCTCCAGGACTTTATCCCATGGTCCTCTCCAAGCAGATCCCTGAAGAGCCAAATCTATTGTCCTCATAGTGAACTTGCTGTGTGCCCCTCCTGCTGCATTAAGTATCTTGAACTCCACTCTTTTGTGGTCACTGCAGCTCAAGGCAGCTCTTGAGCTTTGCATTCCCTACCAGCCTCTGCTTGTTGGTGAGAATGAAGTCCGACACAGCACCTCTCCTCATTGGATCCTCTGTCTCTTGGAGAAGGAAGTTACCATTGACACATTCCAGGAACCTCCTGGATTGCTTTTGCCCTGATGTGCTGTCCCTCCAACAGGTATTGAGGTAGTTGAAGTGCCCTGTGAGGACCAGGGGTTGTGAATGTGAGGCTGCTCCTCTCTGTCTTATAGAGACCCTCGTCTGCTTGGTCTTCCTGGTCAGTAGACCTGTCGTAGGCCCCCCACTATAATGTCACCTGTCCCTGCTCACCCTTTAATTCTGACCCATAAGCTTTTGGTCTGCTCCTCATCTCTTCCCATGTAGAACTGGTAGAGCAGGGTTTGTCTCTCATTTTCTTCTTCTCATCACAGACCAAACTTGGAAGGTCCTCCCCTGAGAATTTCTCATTCATTATGAAAAAGTGTTAATTCTTCTAGCTTTGTAATCCGCCCTCAGATCTATGGGTATTCTTGTGGCAGGGTATGTAAGAATCCTAATAGTTGAAAGGTGAGGATTTTCCTCCTTTAAAACTAAAAACTCTGTTCAGGAACAGGATTGATCAGATCCTTGGTAAGCTTGCAGACATACTTTGGCGTCTGTACAAACGTTTGCCTACTTTACTTAGTGGCAGTATACTCAAGTGGAGTTGTATGTCTTACAGCGAGTGTGCTGAGCAGGCAGGCTTGCCTTATTTAAGTAAGGCTGTATAGAGATATAAACAATAGAAATTCTTGTGCTGTTTTAAAATAAGGTGTCTGAGAATAAGGTGATGGTCTTCACATATCTTTCAGGTTACTCCCTCTCAACTCATTTGCCAGGAGTGGAAGTCATGACTGCCAAGACTCCCAAAATCTTTCTGACTAGCTCACAGATAATGAAACTTTCAATTTGTGACTTAAAATCTTTTGCTATCATTAAACAAATATTTTTTTAATATTTTGGGACATTCTTCTGTAGCTGGTTAGTGTAATAACATTCCGGTATTTTCAGGTTAAAAGCTACAATTGAAAGAGCAGTGGAGAGCCTGCTTATACTATCTTTGCTGTTAGTGGTAAAATGAACAATGCTCTTCATGTTCCATTGTTGTGGTTTAACCCCAGCCAGCAGCCAAGAACCACGCAGCCACTTACACACTCCCCCACTAGCGGGATGGGGGAGAGAATCCAAAGGGTAAAAGCTACAAAAACTCATGGGTTGAGATAAAGACAGTTTAA
>NW_008690781.1:33004-43919 GCF_000695815.1 Acanthisitta chloris | reverse complement strand
AGCAAAACAAGGAATTAATTCACTGCTTTCCACAGACAGGAGATGTTTAGCCATCTCCAGGAGAGCAGGGCCCATCACGTGTAACGGTTCCTTGGGAAGGCAAACTCCATCACTTCAAATTTCTCCCCCCTTCCTCCTTCTTCCACCCACCTTATATACTGACCATGATGTCATATGCTATGGAATATCCCTTTGGTCAGTTTGGGTCACCTGTCCCAGCTGTGTCTCCTCCCAATCTCCCATCGAGCCCCAACTTCCTTGCTGGTGTGGCAGTATGGGAAGCAGCAAAGGCCTTGACTCTGTGTGAGCTCTGCTCAGCAATAACAAAAACATCTCTGCATTATCAACTCTGTGTTCTGCACAACACCCAAACATAGCCCCATACTAGCCTCTATGAAGAAAGTTAACTCTACTTCAGCTCAATCCAGCACATCCATGCATGGAGATCCAGGGATTTGTTTATTTTAAACTGCAGTTTTCTTCTCCTTTCTTTTATTTTTAATTTTAAAAAATATGATTCACAGTCTTAAAATATATTAAACAACTCTTTCATTCTGACTTTATAATGGTTTTGTCATGGTCTGCATGAGTTAAGAGCAAGTGCTAACTCTCTAATTAGCTTCATGCTAATCACTCAAAATCTAAATACTCTGCAAAGTTTCACTCCTTGGAAAAAAGTATTGCATATGGTCTAGTCAAAGGTATTTCTGCCCTGGGTGACTGCAGGGAGCTTGGAACTAAAGGATCTTTAAGGTCCCTTCCAACCCAGGCCATTCTGATTCTGTGGTAGAAAGCAGGTGAAGGTAACACTTTGGCATTGTGCTAGAGAACTACTTTGGCTTCTGAGACATGCTGATAAAGATGATAATGTAAATAATGGAAGTGTGGTTTCTATAATGGGAAAGTTGACAAAAGTCATTATTTGAGAGTAACAATAATCTGCAATAATGAAGTGTTTTTTATTTTGCTAATATAACTTAATATAGAGGTGTGTATGCAACATCATGTGTGTGATACATTTTCCCTGACTCTTTATTTACACATTTTTCTAAATGTTGTGTGTGCAATATAGATGTGCAGCTGTGGTTGTCTTTTGTTACTCTTCCCAGCTCCGTTAAGCCTTTGCAGTGGGGATTTAAAATTACAACTACTGACATACCTTTAGAGGGGACATAAGGCTACTGTAATTCCAAATCCCACGCTCGGTTTTTTGTGTTGGTTGAAGTGGAAGCCGTGAGTTGGGTTGTGGTGGGAGGGTATGTTACTGCGTTTTTGAATGAGGTAAAATCCATGACTTACAACTCCCGGGCTGTCTCCACCGCAGCGACGTCGCGCGCAGGCTTCGCCCGAGGTCAGGAGCACGATGTGGGGTGGCGGGAGCCGCGTGACTGGCATCTCCCGCGCAGGGAGAGCCACCGCTGGCTGCGGAGCGAGCGTGGAGCCATTCTTCCGCCTGCACTTCCTCGGCTCTTTAGCCCCCATTGAGCGGCCAACAGTGGCGGGGGACAAAAGCTGTATACACTGTACAAACAGAGCACTAAAGCGGCAGTACACTGACTCATTCTTCGCTCTGTGTGAGAACTGAGGGGGACTCTATTCACTGCCTTTGTGCCGGTGTCTGTCAACAGCGCTGTTTGAGGCCAGCCCCATTGTGCCGGCCAGTGTTTCTTATTGACCCGAGTCTGTGCCCGCAATGTTCCCAGGGTCGAAGTTGCGAGCGAGAGAATGTTTGAAAAGGGGTAATCGTGGGCTAAATGCGTTTTGCTGCATTGTCGTCTGACCTATTAAATCTAAACTGCGCTCCGCGTTCATGCAAACAGGTAATTATGTAGTCACAGCTGCAGCCATTGACATCTGGTTACCGCCCCGTGGAAAAAGGGGGTGAGGTACTCGCCTCTCCCTCCAGGCTCTCAAGCGCTGAACTTTAATGATATTAACCGAAAATAGGGGGTGGATTAGTGAGACTGACAGGTCAACAAGGTGGATACTTTATCCATGTAGGCAGAAAGAAGTCCAAGTGCTTGGGTATTTCTGTTACCTTATGCATCAGATCTTGCCCAGAGCTGCAGGCTCAGCTGGGCTCTAGATCCCATGATTATTTAGGAGTTTTAGAACAGGAGAAGCTGCAAAATACTTCTGTCATCCTATTGTGCAATACACTTCTGCAAACAGCCACCACATTAACTATTTATTTTTTTTCCTAAACCAAGCAGCTTACAATGGTTCTGGTCTCCAGAGAAAGAGTTGCCAGGATTTCCAGATAACAAACCTTCATTATCAATGGGCCAGCGTTTCAAAACTTAGTGCTGAGTGTACAAGGGTAATAAAACATTCCTGGCCATAAATTATTTTAGGAAACTGCTTTTTCTTTTAGTGTACTTTGGAACTGAGGCATAGTATTTGCATGTAAATTAGTCTGACACATCCTGTCTCTCATCCCCCTCAGCTCCCCCCTTCAGCTGGGAGGGAAGAGATCTCTACATAACATACATAATTATTAAAACAGCCTGCTTTGCTGTCCTGGGCAACTTTCACTGGTGGGATAGACAACAACCTCTATAGAAATTTGGAGGGTTACATGGCCCTGGGTGACTTTCATGGCACTTCAAAGCTGGGAGTACACATACTCAGTGCTGGGCAGCCCTGGCTGTAGGGTAGGAGGGGAGTGCAGGCAGCTGATAAACCCCTGCTTTAAAGGATCTCTTGCCAGAGTGGATGGTTAGCTGCTTCTCCTTACACTTGCATCCCAGTGCCACTTTTTAGGAGTCAATTTTTCTGAAGCACTGTTGCAAGGTGGAGAGTCATGCAACAGAGAGAGTATGTGCTACATGTTATGGTGAATATATATTTTATATTTATACATATATATAGAAGAATAACTCATAGTTATGGGAGGACTGTAATTGCTAAAAGTGTGAAACTTTCTCCATCAGAAGCTTGTTCACTGTTGCAGAGCAGAGAGCTGGTTCTTCATTCATGGAACATTGAGGGAGAAAAGATGGTCTGCTCAGACTCAAGGGAACCTGCATGTATTGTCGACCTGTAAAATTGTCTTGTACGGACGTCTCTTATGTAATTAGCTTATTCTCTATTTCTGTGTGGGTTGTTTTTTTGTACTTGATTTCTGCTCCTTACAGGCCTCTAGGGAATGGACTGGCCTTCTTATGCAAGAAGCAGAGGTAAAAAAGTGGAAACCAAAAATATTTCAAGTGTATCCAGAAGTGTGTTGGCATTATCATGTTTTCAGGCAGGGGACAGTAGGGAGAGACCAAGTCCATGTGCCAGCAAAAGGCAGCTGAATTACATCTTCACTGTTACCTGATTCTGTGGCTCTTTGACGCTTACTGCTGTAGGAAGGAATAAATTTCCTTAGGGATTTTTCTAGGCTATACCAGGGCTATATACAGTCTCTTTGCTGCCTCTGTGTCAACGCTTATTTTTCCAAATATGCAGAAAATTCTATCTGTGCGTTCCCCAGTAGTTGTATTAAGTTCATAAAAGTACGAAATAGTCTTAGGAATTTGTTGTTTCCCACCTGTGTTTTCTCAACTGTTTGCCCATTTCTCTGCTTAAAGAAGTAAATATTCAAAATAGAGTATTTTCCTCTTCAGCACCCACTGCTTTTTGTCCTATAAAGGGAATACAAAAGAATATTTATCTAAAGGATTCAATTGTCTAAAGCAGTGTTCTCCTTACCTGTATTATCTGTAGAGGAGATAAATGAGACCGAAGATTTATTCTACAGAAATTTGTAAATGCCTTACACTCTTTAATTCTATAACTAAGAAAACCTGTTCCACTTCAAATATGAGAAGTCAGAAAGAACTAGAAATGAGAATTCTCAGCAGAGATCAAGAAGTTTCCTGGTTGAATAATTATTTTCTCTTGATGTAGCTAATAAGCAAAACTTGAGCAAACTTTTAATTTGGGTCCTACAGTTTTGATGTCCTGTGCATCCTGTGATGTCTCAGCTATAATTCTGAGGGGTCTTTTTAGGTAATTCCTAAGGAGTTATAAGAATACACTTTTCAAAGAGGCATGGATGACTTGTCCTTATATATGTCACCTGACTTACTGCAACAGGCAGTAACCACTGCAGCATTCTTGTGTGTTTGGAAGGTGGTGCTGTATAGTGAAAGGAAGGTTGAAAACTTACATGTAGGAAATACAGTGTGCTCAGTGATTTGGAGTGTTAAGGTAGTGTCGCCAGTGTAATTGGGGGAAACCTTGCAGTGTAATTGGGGGAAACACAGCACCCTCAAGCTTCAGCAACAAGGCCTTATAGACAAAGTGTAGAATGTAGGCTTCCTGGATATGCACTGAAAACTGATTACCTGCATGTGCAATATGTGTATTCAACATCTGGGCCCACGCCTGGTGGAGGATAACTTCAGTGTGGCCTCTGAGGTGTTCCCAGAATGAAAACTTCATAATGATTTAATTATCTGTTTTTTTTTCTTGAAGCAGTGGTAGCTTGCAGAAGAGAAAGGCAAATAACCGTAAAGAATTTCAGTTGAAATTAATAATGAGGGGGTTTTATTTATATTTTTTTCTTGGAGGTGTGGTAGTACTTGAAATGGGAACTGTTATTAATGGGAAACAAGGTGTCTCTGATCATTGCTTAACAACTTTTCCTTTACCTTTCACAGCAGCATAATGTATTGCCTGAAAAGCTGTGAGTAATTTATTACACCTTTTACGAAGAACTCTGCTTGATTTTTTTTTAAGATTTGTTTATGTAGTGGGTTAGATTATGATTAAGTTTTAATATATCTCTTTTTCTGTTTTAGTTTAATATGAGTCAGCTTATGTGAGACTATTCACAATGCAATACTATTATCTATCCATCGGTGATATCTATATGCATTGAAATGGAAATCAATAATATTCTTTCTAAAGTTGCTATACTTCCTGGAAAAGTCAGCCCTAAATATGATACGTATATGTCAGTCATACGTGATGCATATGTAGCCATTATCTAAATGCACTTAGTTCATGGAGCTTTCTTAGGAGGACAATGAAGTGTGAGTCAACAAGAAAAAGGTTTCTGGGAGAAATTAGTTGGCTTCTTTCAACAAAGGGCCCTGGCATACCATAACCTGTGTATGAAAACAACAGCTTGCTTGGCATGCATTGCCCCTGTGAGTTCAAAAGAAATCTGTGGAAACTGAAATAACCTTTCTGAAAATATCTTTGAGGGCATACCCTTTGAGTACTGGAAGTAATGTTCCGATAGCACTAAGTGGGACAGCCCTTTTTCCAATATGTAGTGTTTGTGGATTACAACTATAAGGAAAAAATGGCAGTGAAGCATAGGAATGGACAATACCTGTAGATGAAGCCTTACCTGCCACCACTGCTCATGTTAGGATTTGTCTTCGTACAGCCCATGGGGAAAGGCTTTGTAGTCATGTGAACTCTCTATACAGCTGAATGTTAACCATTTTCCTTATAAAAACATTCTTCAGGTTTTTTAAAAGTGTATTTATTGCAGCAAAAAACTGGAATAGCATAACACATTGGAAATTATTCTTATTCAATTGACAATTCTTAAGCCCACTAGGTAGCTTATATATTTTGGTTAAAAAATGTGCAGTCTTCCCTAATACTGAGACAGCAGTATGAGCATGTTCATGTAACATATGTAGTTTTCTGGATGTGTCGAAATGAAGAACTCAGATGTTGCTTTACAGATACGTGGCTATAGGGAGGGTCAGATATTTTAGTTATTAACATACTGTCTAAAGCGAAGACTTTAATTTCGTTAAACACAAACTTGTCCAAAACCACGATCAGATCAGTAATGGCTTTGAAGACAGCTCTGTTTTTCCTGCCACTGGTGCTAATGCACAGTAAGAGCAAAGAAGTCGGATTGGCTTACAAATTGCCTCATTTCAACTCTGTAAAATTCAGATTTATTGCCTCAAAGTAATGAAAGGCTCCATTACAAATACCTTGTTATACTCCATAATATGAGGACAACTGGCTAGTCAACTACATTTTCTCATTTTGTAACTCTAAAATTTGAAACAGTTTACTTTTCCTATTGGTTTTATTGTGTGTAGACATTGCTCATTCAAGTCAAGATTGTTTTTTTCCTCCCAGTTACTAGAGAGAAATTAGCTTAGTTTTTCTCTCAGTCAGATTGTGACTTATATTGCTTTTCATTAGAGAAGGTTTCAGTGTACAGACAGGATGCAGTGGTTAAACAGAGGTTTTGAACAAGAAAATACAGGTAACAATTGATGCTAGTCAGCCTCGACATAGGCTTCCTTTTACCCCCTCTGGCTATTGTCACAGCTTCCCCTCATTCAGTGCAGTCGTGGTGGTTCTTTGCATGAGACCAATAGATAGTATTGATGGATCAGCAAATGTTGCATTTGTATTAATCTGTTCTGAAATAAAAATGTACCTCTGGATCCTTCAGAATTCTCACTTTCCCTTATAACAACATTGCTGCTCTGCAGCCTTCAAGAATGAAACAAAAAACTATTTGGAGAGTAAAGAATTTTTGACAGCCTATTCTGGCTTTATTTTTTTACAGGAGCTTCTGCGCTTTGACAAATTGAGGTGTTTTTCTTTGAAGGAAAATAGACATGGCCATGCACACCAAATTCATGCAGGAGGAATGCTTATTCACTTTCAGAAATGCTACTTAAAGTCATAGTGCCAACTGCCTTGTTAATTCAGCCTCATTTATGGAATTGGAGAGGTAAAAATGTGAAGGGCTTGGAGCCCACACAGCACTGGTAATGGGAAGGCTGCCTGGGTGTTTCTAGAAAGAAGATGCTTATACTTTGGTGCTTCTGGAGAGGTATGTGCAGCAGAGGGTTAACTCCCTGACACTCTGAAGTGTCTTAATTAGAGCTTGGCAAAGAGCCAAGATCAGTAGAAAATATGCAGTGCCTGAGACAGCAGCAATAGCTAGTGGTTTGAGCCTCTGGCAAGATCTCTTGTATTCAGCAGCACTTTCTGCCTCTGCCTACCTGTTGTGGGAAAGTGAGATGCTACCCAGACCTGAAACAAAGCATCCAAGCATTTTCCCATCCAACTTCACCATTGTGGCCTTTAAAAGAAAGGATGTGGAGTGTGGGGAGATACCTGTCAATAAAAGTAGCTTTTGCAGTGACTCACTGCACATAGTGGCCTGCAGTTGAAGGAAGGGTGAGTTAAAACTGCTGAGCAAACCTGGTTTTGCACGGTGTGGAGGATGAGTGCAGTAATTGCCTTAAAACAGGAAAACATGAGAATCTGAAGTTTGAGGCTGAGAAAATTTTAAAACATTGATGACCTGTGGTAATGCTTTTCAAGTTGGGAATTACTGCATGTTTTTGAAGAATGAGGATGATACACTTGTGAGAATTATTAATAGATACTGCTTTCCCAAGGTTATGGCCTATTTACAGTCCTGGTGGGAAAAATGTAATATCAAGTTGCCTGATTAATCTCATATTGTCACAGGATGAATCATACAGATTAAATGTAAAACAAAACACCAAACTTGTTATTCAAAAATTAAATAATAAAGCTACTTATAATTTCAGGACTAGGTTGCTGGATCTTACAATGAGAAACACAGAGATACAGACTTGTGATGAAACTGAGCTGGTAACTTTGTGTTTGTAGAGGCACATATTCAGAGAGACAGTAGGGTACATACTTTTCTAGCTGATGTGTTTGTAAAGTGTGTAGAAAGGCCTTTTTTGTACAATTTAGAAAATATGCAGAATTTGTAAGACTGCATCTTGGGGGTCTCTGTGAATGTTGAATTGTCCCACACCTGTATTTGAAAAGAAGAATGTGAGCTTGAGGGAGTTTCCGGGGTACCAACAGTAGTTGAGCTCTTCCATCTCTCACTGAACTTCAGTGGATATTAAACACCTAAATCCAGTCTATGAAGACTTGAAAGTCATCCCTTTTAGGTACAACATTAATAATGCATTGCAGTGTGACCATGCAAAACTTCAGTACCAAAAATAGTATTTACTGGTATTAATATTTAATAATAATAACAGGATAAAATAAAAAACACATTTTAAATCTCCAGGTAGACCCTATTTACTTCATTGGACCTCTGCATTACACAGCAAATCTCATCAGAGGAGACTTGCAGGTCACAACAGAGTGCAAGTCCTGCTAATAAGTTAAGACACTGAATAGTCATTTAATCCATGCCAGTTGTGTGCATAGTCTGTTACTTTAACATCTCACTGGAGTATTTATCAAGTTTCTAACTCTACCCTTGCCTGTTGACAGACAACAGAGTGATGGTACTAGTGTTGGCTGTGTGTGTGTCAGGCTGGTGGGTACCATTATGCACTGTATGAGGAGTTTTTTGTTAAATGGAGAGAAATTGCACGCTGCAGTTTGCGCTGGTAAAAAAACCGTTTGGAAGGAGATGGTAATGGTCCTGGAAAAACTGTGGTTTATGCTGTCTACTCACAAGATTGTTGTTTTGCCTGGGATTATTCATCACTTCAGAGGAACCCATCACAGCCTTCTAGCAGTGGTAGTCCACCCTGCAAAGCAAAGGAGCTGTTCTCATAGCATTCAAGTCATAGCTTTGGCTGCTTCAGGTGAGAAGGACCTTCTTTGTGGAGAACACCTCCTGCTTAGGTCTTACTTTGTGAAGAAGGGTTACCTTCTGCTTGAAAAAGGTGATCTCTTAATTTATTGTAGGCACAGAGAATAAAGAATTCCGTGTCCTATGGAAGATTTCACAGTATGTGCACCTGATCAGAGTATAAGGAATTGGTCTTCTTGGATTTATCCACCTCTGAGACAGCCAGCTCTTCTTCTGTGGACATTTAGTTGTCTGCCATGGATAGCTGAAATGTCTCTTCCCTGCCTGGTAAAGACATGGGTTATTCCCTCCTACAGTATCCTTGAGCATGGATATGTTTTCTTCTGACCAGACTGGTCTTGGGTACATACAACTACTTTAAAGTTAATTTTAGTGCAGAAGTTGTGTATTTACTTTTTCTGCATATGTTTTCTAGGTGTAATATTTGGATAGTCAATGATCTGGTCTGCTTTTTCAAATGTTTGTGCAATCATTTTAACTAGAAATAGAAGGGCAAAGTCAGTACTTAAATATATTTCTGCAAGGAATGAGGTTGAATTTACAAAAAGACCTGAAAAAAAAAGCCAGTATTTGCAAAAATATTTGCATTGTAGATATATTTGTTGGGGAACTAGATTTGCTCATTTAATTTAATTGCTTGTGGTGAAATCATTTGTGTAGTATTAAAATAGGATTTAAATTTAAATGGATGAAAATCATATGTACGCATATATATTCATTATATATAAATGTATTCAATTCAGGTATTATTTCTTGGATGATGTGTTTTGTTTCAAGCTCGATTGAACAGAGAATGGTGGCAGCTGAACTGCTGCCAGGTAAGAGAACAAGCCACTTACACTGTTAAATTGTAATGAGTGTTGCACATTTTCGTATTTCTTGTTTTGCAGAATTGTAGTCATATGGATTCATAAAACTTGATGGTGGGTGAGAAATACATCTTAGTGCCTTCTTCACCCACTCCTGACATGTTAAAATGTGGCAGAGCTGGTGGCCTGGATACAATAGGGATCAAGATTCTCTACGTGCAGTGTGTGCATTTAGCATCAGCAGATGTTTTGTGGGAAAGAGCCTGTGCACATTCTGCAGTGTGCGTCCCGTGTATGTCGTGTTTTACTGTATGCAGTTTAGAGACTGATGGCATAAATATTTCTAGCAGTGTAACTGAGCATGGGGCCATTCTGGACCAAACTCAAGTACTTGAAATTGTGTGTTGGCATTGTGATTTAAATGCAGTTTAGCTTCAGTGAGGCTTAGCAACATATAAACTTTGGCAGATCTGACCCTCAAATAGAGCTATGGGTGTTGTAGTAGTACTTGGGTGACTTCAGTTAATGTTAAAAGGAAGTGAATTCATAGGTTAAAAAAAATCTGCTCTCGATATTTGCTTTTGTTGTGTAATTGCACAGTGTTTTATATAGCACTTCTGCCGCAAGACTTTTCTTCACAACGACAACGGATTCTTCCTGTCCAGAAAATTTTCTGTTTAAAATCAGATATATGAGGCAAGGGCAACAAAATGAGAAGGTTTGAAAAGACGAGTAAATCTGTCTACATTTAATCTAATTCACTTTTAAATCTAGTAGAGTCTCATTTAGCCTATCACAGGTGCCTACAAACTGTTAGAGGTGTAATGTAATTTAACCTATGATAGTTCTAACTTTTTGGGGTTAGGAAATTAAATTATTTCCTTCATTGCATTATATCTCACAAAACTCTAGAAAACTAGATGAGAACAATCCCTTTGGATTTGTTAAGAATTGTGTAAAATTAATTTAGTTTTATTAAAAAAACCCAATATTGTGGTCCACAAGTTTTGTGGGCAAAAGGAACACAGTACCTGTCAGAAGCTTGACATCAGTAAGTGTTTTTATGCCATCTCAGTGGCCTTCTGATAGCAAACTAGGAAGGCAGGAGCTATACAATACATTCAAAACTTATTTCAAAGCCATAGTGCATCAGCATCATCAGTGGACAGTTTGTTGCTTGAATGAAAAGATTCATTGAATTTGCTTCCATAGGACACTGCCTTGGTTAATGGGACCTACTAGTATTTTCATTAATGATTAGGGTGATGGAGTACTGAGTGTGCTTATTAGATGTGTAGCTTAGGCTGCTAATCCAGTTTTAGGTTCCTTTAAACTGTAATATGGCCTTAGGCTTCAAAATTAAATTGGTAAGTTGGAGAAGGGATCTGAAAAAAAATGGTGGCATTCAGAAGGTATGGTTAGAAAGTGCTGGACATATGCAGAGATGGGGAACAAATAGTAGGCAGTGATTCTGCAGAGTAAAACCTTGATGTTACTGTAGTGAAGAAGCTATGTATGAAGC
>NW_008690781.1:27486-32992 GCF_000695815.1 Acanthisitta chloris | reverse complement strand
TTTCCCCCTACCCCCCCCAAAGAAAAAGTAATAAAGAATAACTTTTTCAGATAAATAAAAAGGGGTAGGTTTGAGTAAGGTTATTATTTTAATCCATGATGACTTTTTTCACCCTTCCCCTGTTGGTGATCCATACAGCTCCCTTCTTCATACTTCTGTCTCTTTCTGGTTGTCTGAGAAAGCAGTGAGTCAAGAGGATTTTCCTTTTGTCAAGAGGATTTCTCAGGCCTGGTGGTGGGACAAATCCTTAGGTGCCATAAAATGGGTTGGGAAGGTGGCACTGGCCTGCCTTCATTTTGCTGGGGAGAGCCACCACTGTTGTGGTGTATCTGTGATATCCTGCAGTTGGGACGGATAGTCACTGGTCAAAAGACACCTGTGGCCTTTCAGGCTGCTCTGAAGCACTGATAATGCTTGTGACCTCTTGCCATGTCAGATCAAAGTCAGTCACAATGAGTTTTCACTGAATAAAGTATGTTATCGAGGTTTTCTCTCAGTATAAAGGGTTAGCTCTGGAGAAACTCTTGATCTACACCTGCTCAGTGACAGAAAAAGTACATTTTAATGTAGGATCTCTTGATTTTGATTAAATCATGTTAAAACAAGTGCTAAGTCAGTTGCATATATTTTAATAGGTATAAATGCATGAAAGGAATAACAGTTTGTTCATCATGCATTTTTCAGGTGCTTCTTAGGTTTTTGTTACTTCAAATGAAAGAGGCTGTACAAGCATAAAAATGTAAGTTGTTAAAAAAATTTAAGCTAATTCAAGCAAGGTTGCATTCCTGGTGAGAAGACAAAACTTTTTGCTGAATTACCTTCTGTTTAGATTTAGACTTATTTTTTTATCAGTATTTTTATACCAGTAGTTTTTAGAACTTTCTCATTTTTGTTTGAACAACAGTAAGTGTCTTGGGCATCTGTGTTTTCCTTTTTGATTACTGTTTTTCTTCCAGGTAAGCGATGAGATTCCTGTTTTTTTACTATTTTGGTTTATGTGTAAGGGTAGCTTTTAAAGATTTGCTTCCCTCTAATCACAACTATTTAACTCATGTCTGGGGGTATTTGAAAATAATTGAGGGTTTTAAGGTATTTTGAATGGATGCAGAACACAGATTTTGAGAGGAAAGGAAGGACTTCCCAGCTGAGCTGTTGCATCTGCCTCCCTCCAGCCTGCCTGGGAGCTGATTGCCTACCCCCAGAGCCTCTCATTGTGGTTGCCTGCGGCTTCTTGTGGCAGAAGCAAGAACAGAAAAACAACTATTTTGGGTAGGACAGCAGTACCTCTTGCAGTACCCAGTCTTCAGCAGTAGCCAGTGCCTTGGGAAGGTTTATGGGCAGGGCAATAATAAGAGCAGTGCTTTTGTTCAGCTTCCAGCTGCTGTGGCTGCAGGGGCTTCCTGAGCAAGAGGTGATGTCCTCGTGGTTAATACCCCTTCATTGGTCTCCCCTGCCCCAGTAAAACACTCCTTGAACTTCTGTCAACTCTTCCAGCATCTGCAGTAACTTAAGACAGAGTATCACAGCCCGTATGAGAGATGCAGTTATTTTTTTCTTAGCCTATCATGCCAGTTTTATTTAATGCCTTCTTATTCCTGCATTAGAAGCAACAATGAACCATTTTACCCACTTGGTGCTTTACGTGACTCAAGACTCAAATGCATTCCTGTTTGTCACACAAAATTGAAGTTTGCCAGGGGTCAGGGTCAGGGGGTACTGGTCACACCATTCAGGCCTTTCTTTCTGAGGCTGAACAATCCCAGATATTTTTTCCACTATTTTCTACACACTTGGAAGTTTGACTGTATCCTTTTACAGGAGAGAGGATGGATACAGGGGACACTTTTTAAGGCCATTATTGTGAAGCAGCATAAAAATTTTTGGGTTAGTTTTCTAGTTTTATTTTACTTAGGTGAAAACAAATGCTTAGTTTGATTTTTGGCTGCAGCAAAGTTTTCTTGAAAGATGAAAGTTTTTCTTTCATTCTTGAAGCAGATTCATTGAAGCATTCATCATTCTTGAAGCAGATGTTTTCTTTAAAATCATCTCTTGTAACCCCACAATCTTCTTCCTGAGCAATAGAAAGTAGTTTAGTGTACATGTGAAGTTTGGATATTTTTCCCTCAGTGTACCATGCTTCACACTTACCTGTGGTGAATTTCATTTTTCACTTTATGTCCCATTCCCACTGCTCTGTGAGGTGCTTATGTAGCTCTTTGTGACTACACTTATTTTTTACTAATGTAAATAGTTTAACCTCCTTACTAATTTTAGGGGGAGACTGTTTGTATGCAGATTGCATTATTACATTCCTGTGGGACTTGACTGATTATTTCCCTTTATTGAGAAAATGAACCACTTTATTAATGATTTTATTTGTGTCTTTTCATTGTTGATGTGATGATTATCCTTCTTATTCCATGACAGCTTAGGGTGGTGTTCTCTGTGAAGCGAGTTCTTTTATGATGTCCTTGGAAGACACCTGCTGAAAACATCTGCGAATCTTAAGTAAACTGTTTTGAAGTGTTGCAAATCATAGAATCATAGAATTTAAGGGTTGGAATGAACTTTACAGGTCATCTAGTCCCAAGCCCCCCTGCCATGGGCAGGGACACCTCCTCACTAGATCAGGTTACTCAAGGCTTCATCCAGCCTGGTCTTGAACACTGCCAGGGTCAGGGCAGCCACCACGTCCCTGGGCAACCTGTGCCAGTGTCTCACCACCCTTGCAGAAAAAACTTCTTTCTAATATCTAACCTAAACTTCCCCTCCTTCAGTTTGAATCCATTGCCCCTTGTCCTGTCTTTGCAGTTCTTAACACAGAGCCCCTCTTGGCTCCCTCGTAGGCCCTTCAGATAGTGAAAAGCTGCTATGAGATCTCCTCACAGTCTTCTCCAGGCTGAACAGCCCCAGCTTCCTCAGCCTGTACTCATAGGGGAGGTACTCCAGACCTGTAGTGTGTCTCCTTTCAGCCTTGCACCAAACCATCTAATCCCAGTTACACAGTCTCTCTTAGTTTTCCCACTGAAAAGTGAGGCAGGAGGGCATCTAAGGACTGTCTCTCCTTCCCTGTAGAAGCTGGCGTGTCTCTCGGTATACTGTCTGGACCCGACTGTGCCTGTATTGCAAGGTAACCAGTGCCCTGGGCTAGGGCAAGAGGAAAACAAAATTTGAGGTAAATCCAGTGAGTGGGAAACGAGATCTATGAAAACTTAAAGGAACGTAAATGGGATGTTGGCAGTCATTGCTAGTATGCTTTAGAAGTAACCTTTTTCTTGGCATCTGGGCCGTTCTTGTCCACAGCTTGAGCAATGGTGTGTGATAAAGACCATTTGGGGAAGCAAGAAAAGCAGTTTCATTGGAGTAGTCCTGTTGACTCCACTGTTTGATCGTGTTGCGTATGAGAGGTTGTTTGATAAGTGACACCACCTTGTTTAACCATTGGCTGCCTCTTTAGCCCAGCCTGTCCAGGAATCCATCTTCTAAAGCTCTGTTCTGCACTAGTGTGTGTGCTGGAGTATGTCTGTCTCATATACATGCAAGAGTGTAAATAGATATCTACAACTTCTAATTAGCTTTTTAAAAGAACTTAGTATGCTGAGTTTTAGGAAGTCAGTGAGAGATTGGGTACCAGCTCTCATGGTGGGCTCTGTGTGTGGGGTTATTTTGAAGGTAACTATTAATGTAACACTTGGATCAAGTAGAAGAACTCCAGGATATGGCACAATATAAACTGTGAAGTCAGTAATGTTGCATCGGTAATATAAATCAATGATAGTAGCAATTATTATGATGTAGTAAATAAAAATAAATAGCATTCTTAATAGAATGCTGGAATAAATTTACTCAGAAGAAATAAGTATTATTAAAGCAGTGAATTCTTTACAGTCATAAAGCCCAGGTCATCACCTGTCATATCTTCTGTCTGATTAGTTCTGGGATTATTTCTGGTTCTGTTATGTCTGCTTCCATTTCATTACAGACACAACTTCATCAAATATTAATAGTAAGGGGTGTAGGATAAAGCCTTTGCATCTTGTTCCTTGCTCTTCCTGGCTGCCTGATCAGCAGTGGGAGTATTGTGGAAGTCATGGTCAACTGCTGCTGCGGAGCCAGCAGATGGAGAGCAAGAACACTGCTCTGTTCCGATGAGAGTATGAAATAAGGAGTTGCTGTTGTTTGACGAGGAGGAGGGGTAAAATATAATTAGCCAGTCGATACCATGAACAGAAAATGAAGTTTGAGAAGGTTCAATTTTGAAAAAACCCACCCCAGTTACTCTGTGTGTGTGTGTGTGTATGTCCCGAGTCAGTTATTTTCCTGCTTGAAATATTAAATGTACTCAGAAGTTTCTGATGGGACAAATTGACAGTTAATGCATGTAACATGCAATCTAGCAGTGTGGCTAGTTTCTCCCTGAATAGTTTATTTTATCTTCTTGTATCCTGCAGCTGACAGAAGGATATGATTGCAGAAGTGCTGCACGTAAGAATGCTTTTGTTTTAGCTGGGCTTGAAGTTGGCACCTGTCAGGTGTACATTGGCAAATGGTTATAGCAATGGGAGTAGTGGTACAGCCTCTGTCTGAAGGCAAATGCCTGGAGCAGCTGGCAATATAGCAGATATCCCATTTTATCAATCACTCACTTCCCTAAGAGAGCATCTCCTATTCTGGTACTCCTTCTGTCTTGATTTGAAAGTGCACCTTTTAGGCATCTTGCAGAAAGTTGCTTTGTAGCCAACTTTAATCATAGCAGAAAGCATTAATTATGTAGTGAACTATATGACATGTACTGACAAAAGTATAAAATCTTTCCACAATATTTTTAATATATCAGGTAACTTCTAAGAAAATAGAAGGAAATACTGTGAAAATAAAAAAATATTTTTACAGTAAAATTTTTGATTCATGAGAAAAGCATCATTTAATCCAGGAAGTAACAAGGCTGTTAAGAATCCCTGGATAGAAACAAAACAGTCTGCCTACTTAAGTCAGGATTCTCACTTGTGGCGAGAAAAATGTTTTGTTTAAAAGAGCTCCTCTGTGCACACTCATGTTATCAAGCCTAAAATTTTCACACAGAGTTTTAGGAAGTATTTTATGGGCTGTTCATAGCTGTGAGCTGTATGGTGTATAGTCAGTGTATCCAGGCTTGGCCATTCATGGTTTACAAACCTACTCCCTCAAGGTTTTAGTCACTTCGATTTTTAGTCAAGTATGATGGGCTAATGATCCCAACTACACTTTGAAGTTTAAAAGTGAAGTTTAAAAGCAAAGTTTTGCCCACATCCTTCTGTATATTGGGAACAATGGAGTTTTATTCTGGTTAGGTCCCATCTCCTGCACCCATTGCCATGTATGTGTGCACATTCCAGCAGTGCCGTAAGAGGCATGGCTAACATCTGTCGCACGCAATCCAGCTCTTGTTTCTCTTTTTTTCCCAGGGGTAAAGTTTCATATGGAATTTTGTTTTTACAGATTTTAATTCATGTCTCATTTGTTAAGT
>NW_008690781.1:22097-27458 GCF_000695815.1 Acanthisitta chloris | reverse complement strand
GCAGCTTGCATTGAAACAGAAAGATGTGCCGCAATGGTTCTCATGTAGGCAGGCACTCTTTTCATAGCCTGTGTCTTGAAGACTTAAGTTTTGATCTGGGAATAATAACTCCATGTGCTTTAGCTTCAGGAATATCTATAAATAATAGAAATCTGCCCACTAGAAGCTCTTTTATCTATCCAAGCTCTGTGTCTTGAAATACCTCATTTAAGTCCAGGGGATGAATATCTTCTAATACAGTGCCATGGTTCCTAAGTCAGTGTGCTGATTAAAGGAGAGATTTGATGAGCTCCTGGTAACCTGTTTTGCCAAGGAATTTTGAGCTGTTGTTTCCTCAAGAGTGGCTTGATGCCTGGAGAAGTGATGGTGCTGTTGCACAGTGCCTGTTACTCACCTCGTTCTTTGGGTGGTTTGATGCAGTCCCAAAAATTAGTAGGAAAATGCTGGTCACAGGAGATGTTGGAATTCAAGTGCTCTCCTCAATTCCCACCACTTAGAGAAGGTCTGACTGTTGTGTTGTCTAAGGTCCATTTGTCATGTAACTTTGAGAAACAGTAAGCATCTGAAAATGACTTCAGAAAAAGGCAGTAACCCTGCTTGGCTAGTTTAAGATGTGTTTGTTTCTGAGCTCAGACTAGTATCAATCATGACATGACATTTTTTTCAATATCTTTGTCTTAGATTTTATTAGCTAGTGCTTTGTGAGACCTTGGTGCAGTTGGGACTTTGCTATCTGTAATCAAGTTTTTCTTCACTGAAACTGATATTGAGTCTTCAGTCACAAAATGCCCCACTGGTACAAAACCATGAAATACACAGGTATTTAGGCTCTAGGCTTGTTCAGTGTTTCCTTATGTATTCAGGGATGCATGGACCTGTTGGAGCAGGTCCAGAGGAGGGCCATGAATATGACCATAGGGCTGGAGCACCTCTCCTCTGAAGACAGGCTGAGAGAGTTGGGGTTGTTCAGCCTGGAGAAGACAGGGCTCTGGGAAGACATTATAGAACCTTCCAGTACCTATGGGGGGCTACAAGAAGGCTATAAAGGAACTTCTTACAAGGGCATCTAGCAATAGGACAAGGGGGAATGGCCTTAAGCTGAAGAAGGGTAGTTTTATATTGGATATTAGGAGGAGGATGGTGATGCACTGGACCAGGTTGCTCAGAAAAGTTGTAGACACCCCATCCCTGGAAGTATTCAAGGCCAGGTTGGATGCAGCCCTGAGGAACATTGCACAATGGAAGGTGTCCCTGCCCGTGGCAGGGGGGATTGGAACTAGATGATCTTTCATTTTGCTTCCAACTCAAACCATTCTATGATTCTGTGACTGAGCTGGAGGAAACTTGATGAGTTGTTTAATTAGTGATGGAAGGATGGGCTTATGGTACCAAAGGAAGATTTTGGATACCTGTGATGAGAACAGGTATTTCTAGTATATTTGGCTAGACCCTGCAGTGATCTGGAAGCAAAACTGATGAGGCAGTGCTGAGTAACGCTGAGGAGCTGGGTAATTCTTCGAATTGTACTTTAGTAACTCCTGCAGAAAAGTGTCTTTTTTCAGTCCCTTGCTTTCAGAATTAGCTTTCCATAAACAGTGATCAGATTTGCATTCTTGTTTATTTTGGAAACTTAGGCTGCTCTAAGGTGCCATGAAGAACAAACTGTGATCAAGAGCATAGTGACCAGAGTATTGTTACCACTGGTAAGCCCCTTCCTTTGCTGGTCTCCAGGCAGAACACAGCTGTCCTCCAGTCAGTTTCATAACTTGAGCCTTTGTGGACAGACCTTACCTAGTTGAATCATTGAGGCTGGTTGCCTAATTCAAAGACATTATTCAGGTTTCCCTTCTCTCTTGGGTCTGTTGTTTGTCAGGTTTTTCACTGTGAGTTAATATTATATCTGCATTGCATCTCAGTTAAAATATTTTTGACAGGTTTTCTCTCTGCCTTCTACCTTGTATTTTAAAAAAATTGCACCTTCATATTATACATATGTTAGATATTCTGCCACATATTTATGCTTTAGTGACTAATTTAGTATGAGTAAAGAAGCTTCCTTTCCCTTTTGCTTATATTATTGGTAAACTTTCAAATGAATTTTCTTTGCCTTCAAGGATAAAGCTTAATATTGTCAACTATGTAAAAGAACTACCATTGTCAAATACCTGCATTTAATTGGATTGGAAAATACCTTTAAATATATCTCTCATGCTTCTCGTCCCACACACAAGGTGGGTGCAGGTTTTCTGCCTGCAGTTTGACTAGAGGACATTGGGTTTCATCTCGATCCGGGTTTGAGCAGCTTTTGAGCATGTCAAAAACGGAGCTCACAGGCAGCTCCTTCTCCCCAGGAGCAGGGATGTGCAAGTGCGAGTGCTATGCAGGGTGTATCCAGAGTGACAGTGAAAAAATAAAAAGGGGAAAAAAAGGAAAAAGAGCTGGCTGCAGCCTGCTGAGCATAAGCAGCTGCTGCTCGCTGTCTTGTGCTGTGAGAGCACCTTTCTGACAGGTTCTCAGGCTCGGCTCCGAGGTCAGCACGGGATTAGGATGGGAACCCACTTTGCTTCTCCTGACAGCTGCAGTGTTTAGTCACCGCGCGGTGACTTCAGCCCTGTGGCTTCTAAAGAATGTTTAATTAGTTTGCCTGCTATCAAAAATTATCTCAAGCAGAGATACAAACATATGTTGGAATTGGAGAAGACGTAGTGGGGGCGCTGGTGAAGGATGACATCCAAAATATTATGAATAATTTTTTGTATAGGCTGTTAGACTTTTATTCTGATTTTGCACTTTCGTCTTTTAGTACTGTATTTATTTATTAGATTTCAGCTTATTCAGGATAAAAGTCTGCAGGGAACCGGTGCTGTTTTCACAGACATGGTTTTGATTTTGGCTATTTGATTTGTAATCTAAGCGTTGCATCTGG
The DNA here is from genome assembly GCF_000695815.1 of Acanthisitta chloris. NCBI lineage: Eukaryota > Metazoa > Chordata > Aves > Passeriformes > Acanthisittidae > Acanthisitta > Acanthisitta chloris. The sequence goes on along the minus strand of NW_008690781.1, from coordinate 24,532 downwards.
TATTACCATATTCTGCATGGTCTGTGTTTTGGAATGTGGAAGTAAAATTTAAAGTTTTCATAGGTAGTAATCCCAAACTGAGAGTTGGTTTAGTTCTACATAATTATTTTTTAGATGTCCCCTGAAGTCAACATTTTTCCTTTAATGAAAAAGTATGTTGAAGCAAACAACTATGCTGCTGTTCTCTCCCATGGAGTAAGAGCTTGGTGGGAACTTGAGGAGCCTTGGGAAGACACAAGTGCCGTTGTGCGAGGAGAGCCAGGCTGCCTCGCCAGCACTCTGTGAGCACAAGCCAAGTTGAGTAAGTTTGTTACAGATAAAAGCATTGGATCTCTCCTGCTTTCCCCTGGGACTGGCAGTGTCTTGCTGTAAATTGCAACTCCATTGCACCCTAAAATGCTTCCTGAAAACCCAATTCTTTTCCAAATAGCTTTTAAAGCTACATGAAATAGATCAGCATCCCCTCCTTTGCAAGCTTTCTGTCAGAAAACAAACTGCATTTGAAGGTTAAAAGCCTTTTCACTTGCTTAATTGTTTAGCTGTGTGGCTTGTGGTGGGAGCAGGGACCCAGGAGAGGAAACGTGGCAGCACCCACTGGGTTTCACAGCTGGGTGTGAGATGTGACCTGCAGCCACTGCATCCATTCAGCAAACCCCCCAACACTGGTGCTCTTGGCCAAGGGTGTTTTCCCACCAGGAAGAAAGCTAAGGAGGGGGTCAAGGAGAGCTCACTGGCCTGTGGGGTGAGTTGCTGAATATTTAGGTTGCATTAGACCAGCAGAGACTGCAGTACAGAAATACATGGGTACACATTCATAGGAACACCAGAGACATGTGCCCAGCTACCCTGACTGCAGAACAGATTGTGAGGGTTTTTATATCCTTGTCTTTTACTTTTTTCTACCTTTCTTTTATTGACTTTCTTATAAGAAATTCTGGGCTTTTTCCCTACCATTTTAATTATAATCTCCTCGTGGAATGGATAATCCCTACAAACCTCAGTCCATATTTATTTAGTTTAAAATTGTTCTGAATTAATATGATCTGTACTTTTAAAAATATGTCCCGAGTAGCCTCATGGTCTGTTTTTCATCTTTACTTGTCCTTCCCTCCCGCTGTTTTAAGCTCAGTTAATTTTTCACTAAAAATAAGTTTGTAGGATTTTCAGGGTAGGAATTGCATCACCTTGCCTGTTTTGTGCATCCCTGGAATAAAATGCTTGTCCCTATTTAAGATCCTAGGCTCAAGTGAACGATTGATGACATTTTAGGGGAAGCAACCTATTACATGTTTGTATGAATAACTGTCAGTAAGATGTGTCTCTGTGCAAGTTGTTTTATCAAATTACTAATTTCTGTCTCTGACTTTGGAATCCTCAAGAGGAATGTTGTAAATATTAATGAAACATGTTTTTCAACATCCCACTGCTATAATAAACTATTATTCCCCTTTTTATGAAAAAAAATAATTGCAGTGTGGAAACTGTGAGATGCTCATGAATATGGACTTTTTTTTGGCAGGAGTAGGAAGTAACTGAATTTATCATTTCTGTGTTTTAACCAGGAGACATTATTCTTCCTGGCTGAAATTCACATCATAATTGAAAAAGACTTTTCTGATAAATGGCATAAATGTTGCTATGGCTTCCCAGCATCTGTCTTCTGGCAGTCAGACTGTGGAGCAGCTTGGAGCTAGTGAAGCATCTTCCTCTGCTCGTGCCAGTTTGCAGAACTGTGATGTAATGGAGGGTGTCAGCAGGATTCTTCTGCTCTGCTTTACAGCAGTACTGCCTTCTTCCTTAGTGTTTAAATTCTTTTTTTGCTTACTTAAGATTTTTGAGAATAAGCTAGAAGGGTTAATAGTTTAAGAGGTGCAACATACTACATGAGAGTATGTAGTTATATCATCATCCCTCAGCCACTTGCTAGGGTTAAACATTGACTGATGTTTTAACAAGTATTTCTGAATGCTAAGATAGAAATGCTGCATATGGTCCTGTAAACAGTTGTTTTCTTGTGTTTTGGGTACAAATGTATAGAGAATTGCATGTCTTTTTTAGAAAAAATAGATTTTGCTAGAAACCCAGTATGGTCTATTGTAATTGTCTAGTGGGCTTTTTCTATTCAAGATTGTTCATAGGGGAAGGTTCCTATTAGAACTTTAATTTCAGAAAAGTAAAAGCTGAATAAGAGAATTGAACTCCTCTTGAGATCTTGTGTTTTGGGTACAAATGTATAGAGAATTGCATGTCTTTTTTAGAAAAAATAGATTTTGCTAGAAACCCAGTATGGTCTATTGTAATTGTCTAGTGGGCTTTTTCTATTCAAGATTGTTCATAGGGGAAGGTTCCTATTAGAACTTTAATTTCAGAAAAGTAAAAGCTGAATAAGAGAATTGAACTCCTCTTGAGATGGGTAGAAACACACCTAGGGAAAG
>NW_008690781.1:455-22084 GCF_000695815.1 Acanthisitta chloris | reverse complement strand
AAGAAAATGGAGAAAGTCAAATTGTCCCAACCTGTGTACAGATTGGAGCTGTCGCTTGTAGACTATAACGAAAACAACCTGTTTGGAGCAGCATAGTAATTATGCTATGAATAGAGGAGTAGCAGCTTAAGGCTGTTATCTTCTCCACAGAGTCATATTGCTTGTGTACTCAACTGTTGGGGATTGGCCCATCCCCACTTGCCCTGCAGTGCATCTGGGAGTGTTTCTCATGTGAGATTTTTACTGTCTAGGTCTGTGAGTTCTGCTGACAGCTGTCGTTTCAGAGATGGACAGAAGAGTTTTGTTTGTATTTCTTCCCTATCCTGTACATCATCCAGTTCTGCATTAGCCACTCTTCCTGTTGTGCCTCCGTTCCTGCAGATATGATGCTCCCCTACCTGTCTGATGGTGATCAAATGGAGAGTCTTTAGGAGAGCAGGAGAATACTAACAGCAGGATATTCTAGCCATTGTTTCTCTAAACCTAACTAAATTAGAGAAAACCCTAAAATGTGCTAAAAATCTCCAGATTCTTCCCTGGTGTTTTGAGTGAATGAGGAAAGTCATCCTTTTCATAGAACTGGTGTGTTACTGTCACAATAGGAATCTGGTCTTCAGTTAGGAGAATTGTGGAATCACAGAATAGTTTGTGTTGGGAAGGATCTTAAAGATCATCTCGTTCTAACCTCCCTGCCACGGGCAGGCATACCATTCACTAGACCAGGTTGCTCAAAGCCCCGTCCAACCTGGCCTTGGACACTTCCAGGGTTGGACCATCCACAGCTTCTCTGTACAGCCTGTTCCAGTGTCTTACCACCCTCTTCATAAAGTATTTCTTCCTAAACCTACTCTTTTTCAGTTTAAAACCATTGTCCCTTGTCCTGTCACTACAGGCTTTGGTAAAAAGTCTGTCCCCATCTTTCTAATAACCCTCTTTATATGTTGAAAACTACAGTGAGGTTTCCTGTGGTGCCTTCTCTGGGCTGAACAGCCACAACTTCCAGAGCCTTTCTTTGGAGAACTATTCCAGCCCTGTGATCATTTTCATGGTCCTCCCCTGGACCTAGTCTGACAGGTCCGTGTCTCTTGTGCTGAGGACCCCAGAGCTGGATACAGTACTCCAGGTGAAGTCTCAGCAAAGCAGAGTAGCAGGTCCAAATCATCTTGCCTGACCTGCTGGCCACTGTTGATGTTGTCTTTTAGCCTATGTATCTTGCAAATCCTCTTCTGCTCTAAATCTTTAGCTTTGGAGATATTTTGAAAGTTTCTGGTTGATTTCCTCAACTGTTATTTCAATGTCCTTTAGCATTCAATGCAACAGATGTATCCCAGAAAGAGGGAAATGCCATTCCCATTTTGGGAAGAAATTAAAAGAATCTTTAATTTGTGAGAGAGGGGGCAGGGGAGCTTTTGACTAATAGAGCAGTGGAAGATAACATTATTGGTAGTGAATTAATTTTACCTTTGTATGTAGGGTATTGATAAAAATGCAACATGTCACACACTGATGTGTTCCTGTTTATTAGATCTGTCGTGTCAATGACAGGGAATTGAGTAGGAAGCACTAATTATCAACCAAAGTTTTATGTATAATTGGGCCTATAATGAGAAGGTGAGTGGTTTGTTTACTGTGTGCTTCGGTTCTGAAACATAACACCACAGCCAACAGCACAACTAAGAGCTGTTCTCATAAATTCACTCAATTTGATACCAAAAATTTACATGGTATTAAAGCAGTGCATTGCAGGCATTCGTAATGGTACCAGTCATTTAAGTGTACATCTTATAGTGTATATATAGTTGTATCATCAGTTTAGGAGAAAGGTAAAAGACCGAGGGAAGATTTTGAAACCACAAAAGCCCACCTGAGCTTCTTTGGTTATGCTGTGTGCAGGGAAACCTCCTAGCTGTACCAGCCCTGTGCTCGTTCCCACAGAGGTACTGTAGGTTCTCTGTGCCTGAATCTGAGTTTTCTAACTCAGCAGCATCCCCTTGGTCTCACTCTGAAAATGATACCTGAAGTTAAGAGTTGGCACAAGAGGAAGAACCTGTGCTGGACAAAGCTCCTCATCCCATCTCCTGCCCTCAGATTTCCCTCCACTTCAGATTCTAGTCCTGTGTTTGGTCCCTCCCTTGTGCCCCATATGCCAAAGTCCACTTCAGCATAGATCCTGTGCTCCTGAGACACTTCCCTCTGTTTTCCAGTTCTGTGTTCTGTCTTCCCTGTTTCCAACTCAAAGAGTCTGGTCCGTTCTGCTGGTCTCGTAGTTGCCATTTCAGCAAGGAAGGGGATCAGAAAGCCCCTTATGCTAGTGATTACATGCAATTTCTGTACCAGTTTGAGAATATAGCTTTTTCAGTTTGTTTATCATCAGCTGCAGAATGTCAGTGGAGATTGCCTTTTCCTAAAGCAGTATAAGCTGCACACAGTATTTGTGTTATGCAGTGAATACAGACTGCTGCATATGCCTGCTGAGTCAGACCAGGGTAGCAGGGTATGTGTCTCTAATTTGTATGTGTCATGTATATGTGCACTTCTTTCTGATGCAAAAGCATGCTCAAAAAGCAACCAAAGATATCCTTATAGCTGTTTACAAAATCTGGCTAGCACTCAGGAACAGAGGTGTGCTTCATTTTCATCCTCAGTTTTTCTCAGTCTTTAATATTGTTTAGTGCATAGAAGGAATGATATTTATGTCATGAACTGCTATGCCGTGCTTCGAATAGTTCACAAAGAAGATAGAGTTCCTTATTTCTTCTTGGCATTGGTAGGATATCACTGTATTTATATGCTTCACAGTCACAAATGAATTTAATTTTTTAGGATCCTACAAGCAGAGAGGCATATTTATCTCATATTTACCCCAGTTCACAAGTGGGCAGCTAAGAATCAGAGATTAAGGATGCAAGCATCTATTATAAATTCTGGGAATTACGATTACACAGCTTGAGCCATTTCATCTTCCATTTCTCCTCTTACTTTGATACCTAGCACTCTTCCTGCAGCTGTATGAACCAAGCAGCTGCCTTTGCAGTCCGAGCCAGTATTAGATACTGGCCTGTGCCTCCAGCACTTTTCCTTCAGCTGCATAGGCAGGCAGGCAGCTGCTTTTATGTATTAATATGTGGAGTTGGCATTGGTTAATAAGGCAGCTGCTCTGCTGTCCTTACAGCTGGAGGAAGGGTGTTTCCTCCTAGGAACAGCTCATAAGAGTGGAGAGACTTCAAAACAAGGAGGGTATGGCCTGCCTTTTCATCTCTAAGCTATATTGCTTAGGGCTGTGAAACTGTTTGATTTCATTAGGAAGTGTAAACAATTAATGGAAGTAATTGAGTACATTGAAGTTGCCTACCATTTTTTTCTTCTGCATTTTGTGGGTTTAGTCTGGTGATGAAGTCACCATGTGACTTGACTTTTTTTTTTAAAGCAGAAACATTTTTATTGCTTAAATTTAACTGAGTTGAAGTTTTGTACAGAAATTAAAACCACTGCCGCTTTTAATTGTAGAATTAGTGTCAGGGCCTGTTCACAAAAGTTTATCATTTTTTTGTGATTTTCATACACACAGAGGTAAAATGGAAAGAAGTAGTGCATGCCCACCTTGCTTGTAGCACTTGGCTGTCTGTTCAGGGTACTTCTGTGGAATTCAAAGGCTCAAATGAGTTTGAACCTTGAGCTCTTACTTCTGCCCTTATTTAGAGAAAAAGCCTGAGAGCTTGCATTATGGTTTGTGCAGCCTTTGACAGATGAAAGCTCTACTCTGCTGTATTTCATCTGGGCATCAACAGCCAGTGGCAGCTTGGTTTTAGAAGGCCTTGTCCGTATGAAACTTCCTCCTGTCAAATTCTCAAGTAACATAAGGCTTAGAAGAAAAGAAGAATGGGGATTAGTGGAAAGCCTGAAAGTGCTGTGTGTGACATAAAGCCATGCCATCATTGGTAAGTGACATAAAGCCCACCACTAAGCTACTTCAGACTTTGTGGACAGTGTTGAATGAAGTAGCAGAATTCTGCAGAGAGCACCAAAGTGTTTCTTTAAAGAGGAAAGCAGTGGAGAGAGAGCAAGCAAGGCGGTATATAATATTCTGTCGAGTGGGCAAAGCAGGCTTCAGTGGTGCAGTGCTGTGCCCCTCTTGAGTCTGCAGCAAGCTTTCCTGTGGGGTTAGTGAAATAAAGGAGGTGTTAGAGGAGTAAATAGGAAAGCGTGAGAGGATCTCAGTATTGATGGGAGTGTGTTCTCTGTGAGACTAGAAGTCCCACACACCATAAGCTGCTCTTGGACTGTAAACAAACACCTCTTGGAAGAATGTGGCATGCTTCTCTTTTGATGTTGCTGAGAAGTTTTGGAGTACGTGTAAGAAATAGTCTTCCTCTTTTTCACAGCCACCTCCTCACACCACATAGTTAAAATTAGTTTCTGTTCTTTCCTATGATATTTGCAGTATGCAGAGTGAAAGTGTTTTTTGGTTTTTTTCTGTAATGAAAATCACTTCTTCCTTCAAGTCTGCAGACCAAAAGTTAAGTTTGTCCAATACTATTTTTAGGTGCCAATTCAAAGAAACATTATTATTGAGTGTAATTTCTCCTTTGATATACAAATGAAGTTCTTTTGATGTGGGGTGGTTGTTCACCTAGCAAAGCAACTCTTCAGGCATGTTCATTATTAGCAGGCAATTGTTAAATGTATGCATCTGTTTGTACTGCATAGGCAAAAGTGATTGTGGTGCTACCTGAGTGAGCCTGCCTTATACTCTGTATTTTATGTCTGCTGTTACTCATCATGCTGCATTCACTTAGATTTTGAATACTTGGAATTAAATTATCCATTGTAATTTTTCCCTGAGTCTGCTGGTGGTTTATTTTACTTTCTGTGCTGCAGAAACATTTCAAGCCTTTCTGGAAGTATGTTGCTGTTTTATATGAAGTGTTGTCATGCTCTGCTTCTAGGCAAAACCTTGAAATTTGACAGGGTAGTCTTCATCGGGGAGGTGCCTCATGCTACTTGCTCGATAATCCATGTAGACTGAGCTAAGGTAGTAGATGTTTGGACACACACAGACAGATTTCGTAGGCACCTCCAGTGAGGATCTTCAAATGCATCAGCTTCTCTGAGCAATGGTCATCTCCAGAAAGCTCTCAGTTATTTTCAGTACCTTTTAGTGTCTACTGGTTCTTCTCCCAGAACAAAGGCAACAGAAGCATTGACAATAGAAACTCATGTCCTACATGTCAGTGAGGGAAGATGGATAGTTGTCAGGAAGAAATGGTGATATCCAGACTTCATCTTGTTCTATTTCTCCTGGACGCAAAAAGAATGATTTGCATTTCACAGTCCCTTGATGACTGTTCCAGTTGTCAGTCGTATGATTAGAGAATCAAGTATCATTTTTAGTGTTGGCCAGTAGTTTGCATGTGTTATTTCTGCAGATGCCAAGAGTAACAGCTAGTAGTAATGTAGATCTTGTCAGGGGAAGAAGAGAAAACTGAACTGGGATTTAGAAAAATTAGGCTTTTCTTTCTGCTCTATGCCATGCTTCCTATAGCAGTAAAACCAATGTTGTTGAATGTTTACCTCAGGGACTGCATTGTGAATGTTGGAGAAACTTCATTTTCATCTTTAGATTTTGAAAGCTTTTATTTGCCAGTTTAGCTTTCGTACAACTTTCCTTCATGTCATAAATACCAGAATTAATGAAGTATTGAAGTCTATTTCATCGTTTCTTTTTTAGTCATTTAAATATGAAAATAATTAGTGCAAGGATTTGAATCCTATTTCCAGTATAGAAAATGATTCAGTTGTATCTTTTGATCTTTGCTGGAGGAAGAACAAATAAAAGTTGGCTTGGTTTAGACAATTAGCTCAGACAATTAACTTAGATATTTGGTAAACAAGTTCAGCTGTTACGATGGTGAAACTCTCAGAGGGTTTACCTAGGGCCTGTTTTAAAAAACCTTTCAATACAGTAGGTGCAGTAAACACTTCAGAATTCCAGAAAAAAAAGAATTTCTGTGTGCTGCTTGTAAAATACTGTTTTCCAAGATTTTATGTTACCTTTTAAGTGACCCAGATGAAATGCTCATAAATACAAACTCAAAGTAATCGACTCAACTTCTTTTGACAATGACCATGAAATAATTAGGAATGAGATGGGGAAGCATTTGGCTGAACTACTGATACAGCTCTCACCCAGGAGCAATTCTGCCACCTCAGTTTGATTTTGTGCATTTCAGTCAGCTCTAATTCCTTTCCATTTGCTCAGTAATTGTGGGAAGAAGCTAAGGTGGTCAATCACAAGAGCTTATCCCTAAAACAATTTACTATCAGGCTTTGCTCAAATGCACCTTGAGTTTTATGTATATATAAAAATATATTATCTTCTGGCTCACCAAGGGCTTGCACTATTTAACAAGAAGCTTCTGTCTTCTTAGCTTCTTGGCCCTCCAATTTCCTATTTTTCTCATCTGTGCTATGAAAAAAAGTGTTTCTTACTTAGTTCAGCTGGAAAATGTTAGGGAAAAAAAAAGAAAAAGATGTGAGCATCCAGTATCAGAGTCATACAGCAGTGCATGGGATGAGCCTACACACATATTATAGTTTAATTGAAAGTTGTCATTCCCTGAACACTTGCATGCATGCACATGCACGAGCCAGTTGACTCCTGAAAGGGAAACTCTTGAAGAAGGTATCTTGTTATCGTTGAATGTATCAATTAGTCATATCATAGGAGGTCTTTAGATATCACAATCAAGAAAGAAGTGCTGAAAATGGGGAAGAGTTATTAACTTAGAGTTATTTTCCCCCATCACTTAGTATGACCCAGTCTGGCAGCTTGAGTTACACTCATATGTTGGAGGCTGGCATTTTTGAGACTAATACACTGCTACACTGAAAAATCTAAACATTTTTAGTCTTTTTGAGGGCACAGTTTAGTTACCTGTATTTGATATCAAAGAGCTAACCTGCTTATTGCTCCACAACTTGCACAATTACTGCGCAAAACAGTCTGCTGTGAAACTTTTATTTTGCAACATCCAAGGCATGAATTGAGGATAAACCCCAGATGTCTGACTATTACCTTCTATTGGGGTTTTTTTGGTACTTTATACGAACTTCTACAAAGTAATGGTACTGTAAGACATTTTTAGTCCATTGTTGCCTTCACGATTGTTATGTTTGAACATAAAATGTAGGTTGTAATCAGAATGGTGCTTGTACTGCAATGTCAAATGACAGAAGTGTTATGAATTGTTCTTTTTACATCACAGAGATGGATGAGTATGCATTTGACATGCGAAGTATGATGATGGTGGTCCAGGAACATTCAGTATATACTGCCCTGGTCTCTTCTCTGGTCTCTCTAGCAAAACTAATTTGGTTTCTTAAGTAAGGCTGAAACATTTGAATTACATCTGATACAGCTGGAAGAAAAACACTGAAATAATTATTTAGAGCTAAATCTGTTCTCTATATAATTACATGACAAGAGTGTGGGGAATTAACTGTTCACATGGCAAAAACCCTTGAACTTCCCAGAGCCACTTTGCTGTCCCGTTGCAGCAATGAGGTGGTGGCAGCTGCTGTCTTACCATTACCCCAGCTCTGCAGTGGCTGGTCCCCCAGTGCCATTCAGAAATGATCCTGCTGGATCTCTTAGGCACAAAAATTGCTTTTGAGACAGAGAATCCAATGCACAGACAAATCTTAAGTTCCCTGCTAGTGATTTCCAAATCCCACCTAACAGCAATTGCAGTACTAGCTGAACTGTAAAACCTCTGCGGTTTCTTTCTGATTTTTACTGCAGCTGATGAAGCAAAGCCATCAATCTTGCATTTATTTGCTGTTTTATTGGGTGTTAAGTGTGGCAAGTTGCTAAAATCCTATGTTAAATAAAGCTGACTATATTAAATTTTATGTATATTTATACAAGTTTTATTTCTATATTATATACAATAGTACATTTCCTATATTAAAATTATGCCTCTGCAGAAAGTGATATTTTAAGGTTCAGGTAATTACTTCTATTTTGTCATGTCATGTTACTGGGGTGATTTTATTTGATCGAATCTGTTCTGGCTATGGACAAAAGGCTAAACAAATTGTTCAGATTTTGTAAAGGGAAAGTTAAGTCAAGTATTTAAACATTTTCATTTAAGACTTTTTGTTTACAACGTGGAATAATAGTGACCTTTTAACTGCTGTAGTTTTCTTTGTGTGTTAGTTGTGTGCATCCATCAGTACTGGGGTTGAATAACTTCACCTTAACCAACACTCACTCTTCTTTCTGATAGTTCACTTGACTTTGTAAGTGTGGTTAATGCTGCAATGGGACAGAGTGAGATGTGGCCAAGACAGGACCCAAAAGGGTGCAAGTGCAACATGCTGTAAGAACTTGTTGGGTAGACAGGCCTTACTGGATGTGCTGATTTTGTCTGAGGTAGAGTTGACTTCCTTCACAGTGACTAGTACCGGGCTGTGTTTTGGATTTGTGCTGAACACAGGGTTGATAACACAGATATGTTTTTGTTATTGCTGAGCAGAGTTTACACAGAGCCAAGGCCTTTGCTGCTTTCTGTACTGCCATGCTAGCAAGGCAGCTGGGGGTGCATGAGAGGTTAGGAGGAGACACAGCTGGGACAGGTGACCCAAACTGACCAAAGGGATATTCCATACCGTATGACATCATGCTCAGTATACAACGTGGGAGGAAGGAGGAGGAAGTGGCAGACATTTGAAGTGATGGCATTTGTCTTCCCAAGTAAGAGTTACATGTCATGGGGCCCTGCTCTCCTGGTGATGGCTGAACACCTCCTGCCCATAGGAAGCAGTGAATTAATTCCTTGTTTTGCTTTGCTTGTGTGTGTGTCTTTTGCTTTCCCTGTTAACGCTCAGTATACAACGTGGGAGGAAGGAGGAGGAAGTGGCAGACATTTGAAGTGATGGCATTTGTCTTCCCAAGTAAGAGTTACATGTCATGGGGCCCTGCTCTCCTGGTGATGGCTGAACACCTCCTGCCCATAGGAAGCAGTGAATTAATTCCTTGTTTTGCTTTGCTTGTGTGTGTGTCTTTTGCTTTCCCTGTTAACCTGTCTTTATCTCAACAGTTTTCTAGTCGATTCTCTTCCCACTAGTGAGGGAGTGAGTGTGTGCTTAGCTTCTGTCTGGGGTTAAACCTGGAGCTCAGTTTAAGGTTTGGGTCTGTGAGCATTGCAGCACAGTGGTGGTAACGGGGTCTGTTTGTGGTACAGCATGATGGTACATCTCTTTGTGGAGAACCATGCCGTGTGTCCCGGTTGCAGGTTAAATTTCTGCGGGTGATAAATAGCAGAGCAGGTACTGACAGTCAGTCCTGCAGCAACATAAACCTGTACCTGCCTCCTGGTGCTCAGCCATGCTCTGGGCTCAGTGGGTGTTTTATCACCCACGTAATCTGAGCTCGTTCCCAAGTATACGAGAAACTGAATTTGACCTGGGTGACCGAATGCCTGTTTTTGCCTTGTTTAGTCATTATTGTTATAACTAACACCATCGGCTTCCAAAGTGATTTACTGCAGTCATAGTATTTTAAAATGCACAAGTAAATCCTTTCAGAGTTGATAGCATTTTAGTGGAATTGACACATTAATAGGCAAAATCATTTATATGTAGTTTTTCCTTTTTCCTACGTGAGAAAACTTTGAGAACGATTGTTTCCACCCCAAGAGTATTACAGATTGCTTGGACCATCAATACTTTCCTTAAATCTTTTGTGGAGTACAATAAACCTCCCTGTCCTTTTTATGGTGAGAGTGGTAGAATTTCACCCGCCATTTAAAATGCAGATAATACATTGTTTGGAGGAGTTTGTTTGAAAAGGTAGGTTAAACTGGAATGAGTCATCACCTAGGTGCTCTGTGTGTGTGTGTGCATGCATTGGGAACTTGATACTGTGGGAAAGCTGCAAGGCACCTTCTAAGGTGATGGAAAAGAAATACTGTACTACAATTAGTTTTACTCACAAACGAGAATAGGATTTTTTTTATCATGATTAATTGTGTCTTAGCATGCTCCACTAGAAGCTAAGCAATAGCAGAAGCTGGAATTCTTGGATGATGTAGAGAAAGAAAAGACTAACAAGTGAAAGGTACGGAAGCAGTCCTGAGATGTCTCTTGCTTTTGCTAACAAATATAACCCCAATCTCCAGCTTCGGAGATAGATGGAAGTGATAAGCTGGTCCCTTTTCAGTGGCAAAGCTTATTCGAAAATTGCTAGGGACAAAACTGTTCTTTGTTTTATTAGTATTATCGAGTCTTTAGTATAAAGTTGGCATTTAAACCCAGGACTGCCTTTACTACAAAACTGGTTTCTAACATTTTGGGTGCCCATTTTTTTTCAGACTTATGAACCATGAATATTCCATTGGCTTTCATTTGCTCTAATGAAATCTCTCCAATATGATACGCTGGCAAAGCTTGTCTTTTTTCCTGTTCTCCATCTAACTAGTTCCCCTTGATCTCAGTTAGCAGTGGACAGAGGGACAGAGGGAGAGGTCCCAAATAATTTTTATTGCCTTGTCTTTGTTATTGTGGTGAGCAGAAGCAGGCAGAGTCCATGTTGTCCTCAGCCTCTTGCACTGGCCATGTTCCTTGTGCAGCTTTATTTGGAACTGGGTCTGGGAGCTGTTGCAGTAGAAAGGTGCCTTTTTGTTTCCTTTTAGTAGTCTTCAGATGGATCCACTTCCTGATCAGGTTGGCAGCCAGAGCTTGCCCTGTCACAGGGACAGCATCAGGAGTGGCCAGGTGGGGGGGAAGGAAGAAGGCTCAGGCTGTGCTTTCAGCACCTCAGCTCTGTGCTGTGTGAGTATGACCGTGTAGTCCCAGTTTCACAGACTCCATCATCTGTGTTACATGCAGGGCTGAACAAAAATGAAAACGGCATATGAGTGCAACCTTATTGTTCAGCTCTGTTGAGAGAATTCACCACAGGAAAGCCAGTGCCTGCGCAGCCTCTAGCACAGCTCTCTACCAGCACAGTTCCTAGGAGTTTGGGGGTGATAAGTTAAGCAGCGAGGTTCTCAAGGCAGCTTGCAAAAAGGAAAACAGAGTAAAAGGTTAAAAATGGAAAACAAAATGGGGTGTGACCCGGAGAAGGGTATGGAATGGTGAGGGTGGATGTGCTGAGCTTCTTTGCAGATGTTTCCAAAACCACTTTGTGTTGTTCATGTGTGCCACCACTCTAAGTCTACAGTGATTCACTGGCAGAATGTATTTAGTTTACTATTCCAGAAGAGCTTCAAAACCTATTAAAATACAATACTCATTCTTGCTTGTCAGAAACTAAAGGTAAACATAGCAGACACCTGATTACAATGTGCTGTAGAATGGTTTCCTGTGTCTATGAAAAAGGCATAATTTTTGAAATCTTTGGAGTCTTGAAATATCTTTTCAATAATTTTTAAGAATATAAGCATAAATTTTCAGTAGAATCTTCTGCAGATAAAAGAAAAAATGGGTAGGGGGCTCGAAGTCTGTTCATGTGATTTTACAGATAATTTGGGGAAAACCTTTCAGAGCCACAGTGAAATAAATTCGGACTGAAGGAGGGAAGGCCCTTGCAGAATTACTGCACACAAAGGAGATATGGACTTTCATTTTCTTAAAAAGTGTGCAGTTTAGCAGCAGAACTTGAAGATTAGGACTTGGAGGCACTACAAAGGAACTGCAGTGAGGAATTAAGGAGATCATGATACAGGGTTTGAATGTTTTTCACATATTATCAAGTGTTGGGTGTAGAATGTACAGCAGTGGTAGGTAACAGAGAGAAAATGAGACAATATCTTAACAGCTTCCCTTTTTCAGTCCAGTAATGCAGGATATAGGCCAAGGTGATTGGTCTTCTACAGTTGGTATGAACATTGGCTGGGAGAAATGTTCTCCCTGAATGCTTGCATCCAACAACACCAGCTAGAGAAACTTCTGATGACATTTTAAATAAATGCTAATAAGGAGGGTAGCAAAGGAAGTTATATGGAGAGTTTCAGTTCAAGTGCCTAAAGTTTGGAGGAAAATAGGAAGTAGAAATGAGTTACATTCATGAAGAAGAGTTACTGCTCTGAAAAAAATGTCCAGCAAGTGAGAGGTTTTTCCTCCTTACATTGTTCATTTGTTCTTCATCGTTTACTTGGGGTTTTGGGAGTTAGTTTTGCTTTTGTTTGGTTTTTTAGCCCCAATTCAGCAGCCACTTTTGCAGGCACATGGCAGAGCTGTATGTGTAATCCCACAGAAATTAGTAAGCTTATCCATGTCAGTGACATGGACCACAACTCTTAGAGAATTCAAGCACTGGTTTGCAAGTATTTCAGAATTTGCTGTCTAGGTTTCATTGAATATTTCATTGTGTTTTATCTAAATGAGTCCTAGTTTGGACCTCATTCTTGGCAGTCACCTCTTTTCCAAAGTGATAGGGGTGGAGATATCCAGTTCATTCCATTTGCCAGGATCTCACAGCTGTTGCAGGATGCACTAGGAAGGACACCCAAGTGGTTCCATGGAGGAGATGTTGGCACCCACTTACCTCAAGCCCCTTCAGATGTGGGCTGGTTTCTTACAGTGCTGTGTCATAGCCCTTCATATCCTGAGTTCCAGCAGGGCATACTGGCTGAACTAGACCTGACTCTTCACATTCAGGTAGCATTAGACCTGGGTCAGTAAGACCTCCTGGAAGGTGCAGAAATGTGCAATCAGTCTTGATTTGGCAGGGTCAGGGCTAAACAAGAGGTAAAAAATGTCCATTGTCCTTAGCTGACTCCAAAAAGCCACTTTCAGCATGCCCCTTGGAGCTCCTGATATTGGGAGTCTACTGCATCTGTATCAGATCTGGCACTGTAGAGAAGCAGTTTAGATCTGTGTCATTTGGTAGTCAAGATCTGCCCACTGGAGGTGCTTGCAACTACTTCCACACCCAGGGAGCCCTGCCAGAACTGAACTCTGCACACCTGAGCTCATTACTCTCTGCACTGAGCGTCCTAAAGGACTGATGTCTCCAAATCTAGAGTAAAATGCTGTGGATATCTCTCCCAGATGACAGAACTGTTTTATTCCATTTCCTTGTGGACAGGAGTTGTAGGAGCTCCTCTCTCCTCTCTGGAGAAGGAGCACCAAGGTAACACGGCAGACTGAGAACAGAAAATGTAATGTTCTTTGTCTGATGTGTGAGTGGTATGTCAAAACCTGCCTGTTGTGCTGAAGCATGTTCCCATCAGGGTGACGGTTTGAGAGGCAGATTGAAAGGCTGAGTTTTATTCCAGGTTTGCATCCCCTGGCTCTGTTTTCCCCAGAGGGAAGGGGATGTAATTTCAGACCCTTGCTTAAAGAGTTACAAATATTTGGGGAAACAGATAAGTCGCTGCTAATTGATTCCCTGGCTGCTTGTTCCCAGTTTTGGAGGTACTGGCATTAAAGATGAGGCATGAAGCAGTTTGAGGTAATGGTCTCCGTCAGGTGATTAGATGGCACCACACGTGTTGGGACAGAGTGTCTGGAGAATGGGCAGGAACAAAAGGAGAATGTGGCATTACTAGGCATAGCTCCAGAAAAAAACCCTTACAGTTTCTTCTGACTTCTGCATGTAACCAGGAACTTGAACATATTTAAATGTGACTGGGCCAGGACAGTGTTACCCATTCATCAGTAAAGAATTGTTGGATTATTTAAATAGCAGATTCAGTAGGTCTTACATAAATAAAATATAAATACTTACTGGTAAGTGATGGTCTTTGCCCTCTTCAGAAGAGTTTCCTGTAATAATTTGCTTCCACTGGGCTGGTTTTCATTGCTTTACAGAATTAATTTCATGGTAGTGTAAGTTCATGGTTCACATTCTTTTATGCTCTCCAAGTGGCTGACCCAACATTCAGCAAGGCAACAGTATTTGTACTTTTTTTTTTGTCTGGTTATTTCTTCCTCCTTTTTAAAACTTTGCTTTTTTCCTAATCAAAGTGCATGAATGCATCCATCTTGTAGGAGACATTTTGCTATCTGTAGTTCAGCATTTCATGAATTTCATTATTACAGTCATCATAAGTTGTGGCAAAGGGACAAGTAGACCCAGAATCCTCATATTGTTTGATGAAAAGTAGATGTATGTGTTTAATGCCTAAAGAAGTTATTTCTGATAAAAATAAATCCAGGCTAAAACTTGTGATGTGGGAGAAACTTAACCCTTTTCACTGGGCTTGGGGATGTAGTTGATAACTGCTGTGGCTGTTTGACTCCCTTGTTCAGATTAAAAAATAAATTAAAGGAAGGAGGAAGGGAATGAAAGAGCATTTCCTTACCAGGCAGTCACACAAGCTATTGTCTGTGAGCTCCCCGCCCCCATCTCTTTCACCCAGGCACACACACATACACACGCACACAAAAAGCCAGTTTTGTGTCCTTCTGAGCACACAGATGTTCCTCTTGGCATCCCTACAGTATGGATAGGGTTTTTTGCAGGCACAGAATGTGAGGCTTCTTTGTTGGAGACAAAGTATTGCCTGTGGTGGGAATTGCTGCAGTGATGGGAAAGTATCGTAATGTATTGTTGGATTACTGTGTTTTTTATCCCAGTAGAGACAGTACATTAAAGTAGCTTTGTGGGCAGTGAATTGTTTGAGCCAAGCCTGGCTAATAACAGCCTCTCCTTGGCAAGCAGTCGCACAAGGTATGGTTGGCATAGTTTGGATGGTCACGGGGTTTGTCCCAGGCATCTGCAGCAGTTCTGCTGCCTTGGGTAGAAGTCTCACCAGTCATATGTGGTGACCTCACAGAAGTGGTCTGACTGGGAAGATAGAGCTGTCATACTTTCAGCTCTTCATTTTCTAGTGTTTTGAAGATCTGATATGATACATGTGTTCTTCTAAATTATTTGTAGGACACCTATTCTGGGGTTTCCGTATAAAGGCTCTAAGAAAACAGCTTAAATTTTTTAATTAATTTCTAAATAAAATTAGAAACTAGTAGCATTATGTGTTTGCCTGAGCTTGTATATGGCTATAGCCCTTTCAAATTGTTTCTTGTGCTCCAGCCTGCCAGAGAACACGGTTCTTCTTTGGCCACAGTTGATGATGTTGCCAAGCTAAAGCTCTGAATCCAGCTCTTCTGTTGTTGCTGGCACCAAAGAAGAGAAACAGACCTGGAAGCTGAGGTCTAGATTAACTCCTTTTTTGTTCATATCATGTTTTTGTTTACATTCCTGAAAAACACAGATTTTGTCATGACTTTAACTCTTTCTGTTGTCAGTCTTATACCCCCACAATAAATATGTTCTGATGTGAAAGGTTTGCCTGTGTAGATTCAGTTGAAAGATTGCACAGTTTAAGTTAGAGAACATCGGCTATGACTACATTTCAAAATGGCTCAAGAAAGAGTTCATAGATGAAAAATACCTTGAAAAAGCTGCTTCTTGGGAGAATTTGGAGGTGAGACTATAAAAGGGAAACTTACCTGACCATAAAATAGCCATTAAATGTTTTATTTCTCAGTTTGTTCCTCTAATCGCAGAAACTTTATTCCTTCCTTTTTCCCTCAGGTATTTTTATCTATCTCTAGTTTCCTCACTGTGGAGAAAGATGTACGGATTTAATTTTCTGTAGAGCTTTCATCTTTCCACATCTATAAAAAAAAAGAACCACAGCCTTATTTGGTGTATTTTCTCAGCCCATGTTCATGTGCTGTGTTTAATGAGAACTCAGCACTGTTTCTCTACTGACCAGAAGGCAATAAAGTGGTTATAGAAGAAGACATAAGCCAACCAAGTAGATCATGGCTCTTCTCCTTGTTCCCCTTGTTCTTCTCCAACTGTACGACAGATGTTGCTAGTTCCTTTCCAGGTGTACTGCACATACTGGATGCAGATTTGCTGTCATGAATACTTCTTACTATTATTGAATAAGCTTTTCTCATCCCTTAGACCTGTTTCTTGTTTGTCAATGTCACTGAATTGCATAGATTATACACTCTAAGCTTTCCCTCTTCTTTCATTCCCCCTTCTAAAACTGTCAGCATGCTCCTGTTTCTGTGTCAGTGTCCCCTAAACAGAATTCCCTTTGGAAACCCTTCCTACTCCTCTGCTGCCTCTGGTTTTAGGAACCCAGGACACGTTCTGATGCAGTACCCAGCAGCATGGTTTCTTTCCTAGCTTTCCCTGGAGGTCCCTTCTTGTCTACTTCCAACCTGCAACTGCCATTTTTGCCTGCATGTCTGTTTTGATGTATCCAGATGTTCCTTTCTTCTTTAGTGACTCTGAAACTAAAATTTCTGACATTCCTTCTAAGTTTCTTTCGATAGTTATATTCAGTGATAATCTATATTTCCTTAACTTCAAGCATTATAGTATACATATTTCTAATATCTTATAATACCTTGTTTCATGCTCTTTTGGATGTTTTTTCCCTCCCTTCAGTATTTCTAAAAGCTGCCCTTAGCAGTCTGGGCTCACTCCTGACATCACTGTGTGACACCACTGTGAGTGATGTGCTGGGTGAACTGTCTATGCTCACCATGTTCCTCATGGATATTCTTTATACATTTTCCTCACCTATCTCACATATTTCATGAAGCACATTAAAAAAAATCTGAAACACACCTGAAACACATCCGAAAACTGTCTTTCTCTTGACTCCAGTTGAGATCTCTTAATATTAGGATATTTTAGCAGAACCATCAAATACTTGGTTTTCTCAAAGGCAGGTGCATGGCATTCAGCATAGAAGTGAGCCTTCCCCATACTTCACACTGTTCCTTGCCAGTTCATGAAAATCAATCTGACAATGTCAAACCAGTTGCATTTTAAGGCACGACTCCCCAGTAAGATTTTTGTGTTGTCTCTGAATAGACTTTTATTTACTGTGAAAGCCATTGGAATGAATAATGCAAGTGTTATCTTACAAAGAAATGTTCCTGACCAAATCTGAAAATGTTCCTGACCAAATCTGAAAATGTCCCTTTTGCAGGAGCACCATGAACTCTTTTTCATCCAAAAGTCTGTTCAGTATTACTCTGTATTGTTCATTCATAATGTAAGTAGCTGAGATTGTCCATTCAAATAAATGGACATTAATAAGGAATTGAAACTTCAAGAAGTATTGTTTGACATACCTTAAAACATTGAGTAATGTTCTCTGGTATATAAATGCAGAAATATATTCCAGATTTGCACATTCAGTGATGCTTTAAGATGTTATGTGTGCACTGGAAATAGATTTATAATCTGTTGTTACAGGGGAACTTCTTCCCTGCCAGGTCCCATTTTATCCTCTTCTATTTTTTCAGACCATAGTGTTGGTACTGTCAGACATTTTGGCTAAAATATTTAGCTGAGTGTCTTACAGTTGTCTAAACAATCTGCGTATGCTGCATCTTACACACCAACTGTTATGTAAATGTGACTTGACTTTTGCTACAGGTGAGCAGTAAGAGTGACTGAGCAACCCAGAGGGCAGGTGTGACAGACAGTGCTTTTGTGTAGGCAGCAACAGCCAGAAGAGTTGGGGAAGGACATGGGAATAGGGAGGTTCAAGGAAGAGACTGTTACTTTTCAGCAGCCCTTTGGGAAGGAACAGTCCTCTCTCGGCCTTAGGTGATTGGTAAAGGGGAACTACATGGTACCTCCAGCTCCTCTTAGCTCCCCATCCTGTTCTTCCTCCTTTCTGCTCAAGCCCACCAACTCTTACCAACACAGTATTCTCCACTGCCCTTACCCATGTTCTCTGAAGTTGTATTGCTGAACCTGTATCTCCTCCAGACCCCGCTCCCCCTTCCTATTATTCTCTGAGACACCAAACCATGAGTGCCCAGCCTTCCCCCACCTTTAGCACCTTTCCCATCTCTCCTGTTAGATTCACATGCAGTTGAGGATTCAAGTGTCTGCTTCAGCAGCTCCATTTTCTGTCTGTCTGCCTGCAGCCCTTAGATGAACATGGCTGCCATCACTCACTGCTACTGGAATAGTCATTCTAGTCTCCCCACATGTCTTCTGCATCCAGCTCTCCCAAGAGAAGAATAAATCCAATTTATAGCTATGACAAGGTTTAAAGACGAAGAAAGGACATGGACAGTACTTACCATCAGTGCAGATTGGAGCGTCAGAGCAGGGTTAGAAGACATGTCTGAAAAAACCTGCTGACAGTATGTGAATTATCCTGGTTTGCTGAAGTTTTTCCTATGTGACAGCTTCCCCAAGCTGTACAAAGCTTGAGGGTTGAGCACCAAAGCTGGGCAAGTTTTAATTCATTGTCATTGTTCCCATAGCTAGTGTCAGTACCCAGACAGTAAGGGGGAGTCGGATTTGAGTTTTGATAAGAAACATGTCTGGATTATCAAAACCTACTATTCATAATCCCTTATAAGAGACCTGCCAGGATGTCTGGTGCAAGGGGCCTGGAATCAGCTGAGTGAGAAAACTGAGAAGGCACTGCAAGAAAAAGAAGACAAATGAACGTAGTTGCTAGTGGTGAAAGAAAAAACTCTGATGGGGTAAGAAACTGAAAGGAGAATGAGTTTGGCTGGATAAATGGACTAGGGCTAGGATGAGTGAGGAGGCAGTAAGAGAGGGCAGGAAAAAAATCTAATAGTTTTTTATGGGATAGAAGAAGAAAACTGGAAATGCTTAGCTGGAGATCCCAGGGAGACAGCAAGAGATCAGAGAAGTTATGACTAAGGAAGCAGAGTAAGTGTAGAAAGAGAGTAAGATTGAGACATCTATTAAGAAGAAAGCTAGAGCAGAATTGTGGAAAGTGCATTTGAAATTTGGAGGGCTGAATTTTAGGACTCTCTACATGGAAAGTATCTAACTGAGACAAGGTCCCAGCATGGGAAAGGGAAGGGATACGAACTACAATAGTGGTTACTTGTGGAAAGATGGACAGAAGAGTGAGACAGACCATACTTCACATGAGTTTGCTTTCTTCTTTTTTTCCACTTGACTACCTTTATCTTTCATCTTTGAAGCAGTTTGCCTGGCTTCTGATGCCTGTAAGCATGAAGGGTTGTGGGGTTTTTTAATGTTTTGTAAAATAATTGGCTGATTTTTTTATCTATTTAGGTATATAGTCTTTAATTTTTAGCATTTTGTAAGTTACAAAGGAATATTTTAATCAAAATAGTTCATTGCATAGTTTATACAACAGAAAAAAAATAGAAATTTGAACTAAAGATTCAGATTTCTTTTCCTCTCAAGGGAAAGGATATGCTCTCCATTATAGACTGAGAAATTAACTGGCATAAATTGCTGTGTGATGACATAACTATATCTGATACAAGTTCTTAGATGACAGGAGCCACCTCTTGCAAGTTTCATTTGTCAAAGCTTACCTCACTATGCCATGGAGAAAAGGTTACAGCATTCATCATGATGTGATATAAAGTGCATTTTAAAATATATATTATTCTGTTGATTCCTTCTCTAAAAAGGAAATGATCCTGTCCCAGAAGTTTTAGTGAACACAAATTGATTCTTACAGAGCCTGTAGAAAAAATTATAACAAGATTTTTGGGGTCTGTTCTAGTAATTAAATATTGGGTTTGAATTGAGGCCAAGCTTGTTACCTTTTAGAAGTTTTTACAACTAGGAAATTCTACTGAGAGTCGAAATGTCCATACCGGAACATAATTGCATTTAAATATTTGGCACCTATGGCTATATTTCCTTGCTGTCATAGACACTATTGCCATTGATTATTGATATCATTGTAACAGCAGAGTTTGACAATGTCTTCACAATGTTTGTTTTTGATGCTTTTTGTAAAACAATTCTTGTCAGACTTTGCATTTACCTTCTTTTAGCTGTAGGACTGAAAATTTAATGTTTCGCTCACCGATGTCTGTGTCACTTTGGGTCACCTGCCATTGTCTCCATAGCCATCAGATGAGACATGGGGAAGGATGGCAAGGTCCCTGCACTGGGGTCCCTCAGAATGAAGCTGACAGGGCTTGACCAACAATTTACAGATTTGGACAGCCCCATAAGGATAAATGGAGATAATATTTTACCCCCTAATGATGGGGTGACCCCAAACTCATACCAGTATGTTCAGTAGTTATTTTACCCCCAAGTGTCCATAATTGCAGTGGCATTAGTGTGTTTGTTTGCTTCTGCAAGCTCCAGTTGGCCAGGGCAATAGTCAGGTGCTTCAGGGTATTTTTCACATCAGCATCTAGTTAATATCCCCAAACACTTTGTGGTATTCATTTCAAATTTCTACTTTAGATGGTGGTCAGTGCAACGGTCAGTGCAAAGTGGGGTTTGGCTTTGGACTTCCTCAGGTGCATAATGCACCTGTTGGTTTTAGGGATGTTTGCCATAGAGTCTGCTTTTGCACAGTTGTTCTAAAATGCAAGGTGATTGTTGTTTAAGCTGATGGTTCTGTTTCATATACTTACAACATTCTGCTAAATGCTTCCAAGAACATGAGAGGGTTTTATCTGCTTTCATCAAGCAGAGTATCTACGTCTCTTCTCCTATCTATCAGAGTCTAGCCTTTTTCCTTGTAAAAGTATGGCTTTGGCACAAGGAGCAAAAATATTCTGAAAAATTGTTAAGCAAGTGTCACAAATGGTAAATACTCAGAAGAAATGTTTGCTTTCTTAGTTCAAGGAAAGAGAAAAACAAATTGAGTAGAAAACAAATACAGCTGAAAAGGCAATGGGTTGATGAGTCACAAGGAGCCAGATTGCATTTTCTGATAGAATGTAGCCAGCAACCTTGGAGCATTTTTTTGTGAAGTCTTTGATTGCAGAGAACAGAGGTGCTTTGAAAATCCTGTTTTGAGCATCCATCCCTTATTTGAATGACTGGATGCTGTGGTAATAAATAATGGATGAATAAAATTTAAGCCAAAAGGGACCTTCAGGTTATCTCTCAGGACTTCACTGTGTCATGAGACATGACATTTCAGCAGGTTATCCTGAACTGAACTAGCACATCTGTTTTGACATCTCTGCAGTTGAAGCCATCAATGGCTGAAAAGTCTCAGTGCTTGGAGTTTTTTCCTTGTGGTTCATCAATATGATTTTCAAACTGTGATTCTTATATGCATTTGTTGGGCTTACCTGTCCTGATATTACATGCTTTTCCCAGATAGATTTAGGCACCTTTTAATACCAGTATTTTCTTTCTGTATAGACAGCTCAATTTTGTTAATAACAGACCAAGGTCTCTATATCGTTATTCAGTTTTATGCATGTTCTTTGTCCTCTCTTTAATAGCCTTTAAAGAACAGTAGGCAGCAGGATACTAACCAAGATACTGCTCTCCCAGTATCTCTCACCATCTGCTCTGTGGAGAATTCACACTACCTTTCTGCTGCCACTTTCTGCCATCTCGCCCTTACGTACAAAGCTAGGATTTGGCCTTTTTGCCCCACCATTGCCTGGGAGCTCATACTGAGGGTGTGTGTGATGGCTAATGTCTGGAGCTGATGGATGCAGGATTGTCATCCCCCGTCACTAGATGTGCAATGTGTACCTTGCTGGAAAGAGCCCCTTTAGTGAGATGTAGATTTTTGCATAGAGCTATGCTGCCTTCAGCTCAACAGCAATCTGCAAGTGTCATCCATGTTTCTTCTGAACAAGAACTTTGTGTGTGCTGGCAGTGAGTGAGGGGTGTCCGGGCA
>NW_008690781.1:0-436 GCF_000695815.1 Acanthisitta chloris | reverse complement strand
CCCTGTAGGATATCAGAGGGTGAACTACACAAAATCATGCAGATCTGTGCCAGGACAGCTCCTTAAGCCAGCTATATGGCCTCCCTTTGCTGGTAAAGTTGAGTCCAATGTGTGCTCAGGCAACATCTGTGAATACTTCAGAACATTTTTGAGAAACAGGATGAATTGTTCTGCGTACAACCTCGTTCCACCCCAGCTGCACTGCTTTTCTGCAGTCTGGGGTCAGTTAGAGGTGGGCTTGCTTCTGGGGATGCATCGTTGTTTCAGTATTACTAATGAGGAGCTACAGGGTGATTTTGAGTGGATTTGAATGGTGGTAAGAATTGTGAACAAAAAATCTGGAGAAAAAGTGATGGTCAGTTTATTTCACTACCTTTGCTGCTGTTGTATTTTTTTCCTGAGGTCAATAATTTTATGTCTTTCACATAATTACATA
>NW_008690780.1:21144-21407 GCF_000695815.1 Acanthisitta chloris | reverse complement strand
GTAGAACCTTTTTGCTATGGATAAGATGTGTCCAGGTCCATGTGGTTTCTTCCAGCTGTGATCTCCTGCAGGGCTGAGTCAGCTCTGTGATGGAGAACAGCACTGAATTACTAGAACAACTAAATTCTGTATCCCAAATCAGCAACCTATGATTATCACACTACTCCATGCAAAGTGGTCTAGAAGGAACATCATTTTGGAGAACAAGGTGGAGGTAAAAGGCATGAAAGATATGTCTTTTTCCACAAAGTGCCTTCTCTTAT
>NW_008690780.1:20022-21114 GCF_000695815.1 Acanthisitta chloris | reverse complement strand
AATTGCTGTGCTCTGGGATGTCCCAGAGCCTCTGTGCATGCCCCATCCTCCCAGCAGTGCTACTTGGTCACTGCAGACACCTTGACTGCCCTTCCACTGCCTTTTGCTTACCTTGTCGTGGATATTTTCCAAAGCAGAACAGAAAGGATGCATCCAGCCATCATTTGTGAGCAAGCAGCTACAAGGTGGATGATAAAAGCTCCCAGCTATCTTGGTCTGAGCTGCTTATCCTCTCTTGTCAGGCAATATCTGCCTGCACAAAGAGCTGTTTGCTGTGTACAGCTGGGATTGAAACCACTCAGCTATTGCATGTAGCACCTTGACTTCTGATAGACCTGCAAAGAACTTTGCACACAGATTGTTGGCAAGAAGTGCAATATAAACCCAGTGAAGCTGCCAAAAATAGCCTCTTCTCCTGCCTGGCACCCAAGAGAGCTCAGTGCCATGAGGGCACAGCTCCTCCTGCCACTAGATGTCACAAACTGGTTTCTTTCCTCACTTTCAAACCCTTCAGTGCATGAGACATCACTCGCTGGAGACAGTCACGTTGCTAAGCCCTGAATAAACTTCCCTTTTTGGAGGTTTGGGTGTTTTTTTGAGCTGCCTATGCCATGCAAAAGGCTTTTTTTACCATCTCACACACGTGCCAGGACGTTATTGCTATGCTGCAAGTGACACACTATGGCACATTTGCTGCAGTCTCAGAGCTTGGTTGGGCTTTGATTTACATTTCTCACTTTAAACTGCTTCAGCATCTGTCCTGAAAGTACATTCATGGACTCCTGTTGCTGAGCAAAACATGTTGAGAGTTTTAGTTCTTCTTAGTTAAGTCCAGCTCAGAGCTTGGAGGTGTTCATCAACCTCTGTGCTGAGGATTGGAGGATAAAAGCAAACCAAAACCAACCCAATCGAACTCTTCCTCTGAGGTCTGACTAATGTGTTTTGTCAAGAGGTTATGCCTCCAACCAGAGGCACTGGGAAGTGATTCAACAAGCAGCTCTTCCCTGGAGTTAGGCTGGGAGAGCTTGGGGTGTTCAGCCTGGAGAAGAGAAGCTCCAGGGAGACCTTAGAGCCCCTTCCAGTGCCTAAAGG
>NW_008690780.1:15001-19749 GCF_000695815.1 Acanthisitta chloris | reverse complement strand
CCAAACCATTCCAGGATTCTATGTGTACCAACTTTTCTGGAGCTAGAGGAGTTGTGCTCACCAAGTAGGATAATCCTTCAGTTTTCAACACTTTCCCCTAGCTCCTCTTGAGGACAGGTACTGTAAACTCCCTGCTCTGACCTGTGCAGCCACATCAGGCAGAAAGGATAGACAAGACTTTATACTTGCGTGGTGCCAGATCCCTGGTGGCTCTGTGATTGCTCCAAGAGATCTCCAGACACTTTCCTGATGACAGAGCAAATATTTATGTGATGTGAACTTTGCTTCTGGAAGTGCTAGCACAGCCTGAGATCATGCAGAGGGTAAGATGCACACCTGGGGAGATCAGACATTCCTGAACACCCAATTAACGATCCATCTCCAGTGCTGAGCATAAGAAGGTCTGGAAAACCTAGTCCTTCTCTTTCATCTGCATGTTATTTTGGTACTTACTTCACAGCTGGTTTATGTACCTAAGAGAAAAAAAGAACTGGAGAATATAATGGGGGGAAAGAACAGGCAGATGAAGTAGTGTTCATTCTTTGGAGCAAAACGGTTGCAAGGAACTGAAATGCAACCCAATCTCTTCCCAAACTGCCCTTTTATCTTGCAACTATCTCTCTTGTCTTTCTTTAGAGAGTGTCCAAAGGAGGCAACAAAGGTGGTGAAGGGCCTTGAGGGACCATATGAGGAGTGGCTGAGGCACTTGGTGTGTTCAGCTGGAGAAGAGACTGAGGGGAGACTCATCACTGTATATAACTTTCTCCCGAGGGGCAGTGCAGGGGCAGCTCTGAGCTCTGCTCTCTGGGACAGGGACAGGACACAGGGAATGGCTGGAGATGTGTCAGGGGAGGGTTAGGGTGGATATCAGGCAGAGGTTCTTCCCCCAGAGGTGTTTGGGCACTGAACAGCTCCCCAGGGCAGTGGTCACAGCCCCAAACCTGACAGAGCTCCAGGAGTGTTTGGCCAATGCTCTCAGGCACAGGGTGGGTTGTTGGGGTGGCCTGGGCAGTGACAGCAGTTGGACTTGATGATCCTTGTAGGTTGCTTTCAACTTTAAATCCTCCATGACTCTGTGATTCTGTGAAGCAGTTGCTGAGCAAACACTGAAAACATTTAGGTCTTGACAACCTGAAGAACAGCTTTGCTCTCTTCACCCTAGACAGTTTCAGGGAGAGGTTGGGCATGTGGCCTCTCCAAGGCTTTCTGGTGTTCCCAGAGGTTTCTTAAGGTGTTAATGGTTTGCTCTGGGGAGAGCACAGGAAGTGCCTGGATCACACTGACATTGTTTTGTAAAGTCATGGGATCATTAAGATTAGGAAAGACCTCAAAGCCCATCAAGTTCAACCATTAACCCAGCACTGCCAAGTCCACCACTAACCATGTCCCCAGCCTGACCATGGACCTCCATGTGGTGGAAAATAGATGGAAAGCAACTTCAGTGAGAGGAATTGCATCCAGCAGCACCATGCACTAAGCTTTCTCTGGCCTGGGGCAGTGCTGTGGGACAGCCTGGCCCCACATGAAGGGTTGTTGCTGTTCTACTCGGTGCAGGGTGACCTCCTGGTGTGGTGGGGTAGGTGTGAGTCTTGGGGTGAATGTACTCATGGTTTCCCTGTGGTCACAACCAGTTGTTTTGGGGGATTTTAGATTTGGAGTGGCAACCAAGAAGGAAATGTCACATGGTAGAGTCAGTCCTGAAACGGATGAACCCGTGTTTGATTCTCTGTGGAGGGAGCTGTGTAGGTGAGGTTTGTGGGGAGACCTTGGCTGAGTTATCCTGGAAGAGACTTTGTGAGTGAGCAGCTGTGGGACCTCCAGCACAGATGTCTTCTCAAAGCCATGGGGAAAGACAGACCTTCCCATGAGGAGCCTGAGGTGAAGGTGGAGCCCAGGGGCTCCTGTTGTGCCACAGCTGACTGAGCCTGGGCAGTGTGACCTCTTGGCACATCCTCCTCTCTGATCAAGCTCCCAACTGTTATGCAGGTGGACAACAGCCACATTCACACTGGACACATTTGGTCATAGAATTATTAAGGTTGGAGGAGACCTCTAATCTCATCAAGTCCAACCATTAACCTGTCACTGCTATAACCTTTACGTCGTAAACCATATTCTCTGGCACCAGACCCAGATGCCTCTCAAACACCTCCAGGGATGGTGAGTCCACCATCTCCCTGGGCAATATCCCAGCACCTGAGCACCCTAACAGGGAAGAAATTCCCTCAGGCAGCTCAGTTTGGGGCTTTGAAGGACACAAACACTCAGTGGTGACAGAAACACTGGGAGGTGACTCTGAGCTGCAGCTTCTTCCTGTGTCCTTGAGGAGTTGAAGTTGCTTTGGATGTTGTGTCAGAGTTTCTGTAGATGGATGTGGAAAGGAGGGAAGCAAATGTCTTCAGCAAGCCCCAGAGTGACCTTCCATAAATTTGGGGCAAGGCTATTGGTGTGACCTAGCTGCTAAGTTCATGAACAAGCCCATTCTGGGAGCTGTCTGAAGGACACAGCACTGATCTTCATCAATGTGATGGATTTCTTCAAGTTCATTTCCAAAGCTAAACACAATTACCAGAACTCCTCATTACCTATAAATTATCTTCATGGGGTG
Source organism: Acanthisitta chloris (assembly GCF_000695815.1). Classification (NCBI taxonomy): domain Eukaryota; kingdom Metazoa; phylum Chordata; class Aves; order Passeriformes; family Acanthisittidae; genus Acanthisitta; species Acanthisitta chloris. Next base: position 17,141 of record NW_008690780.1, on the reverse strand, counting down.
AAGATGGAATATCTGCTCTGGCAGAAGTTTAGGCAATATCAATCCAAACAAACACACCAACTCTGAGGACAACAAGGGCAGCAAACCTGACATAATTAGCTCCCAAGAGATGTTTATTCCCAGCTCAGTGGAGAAATTAAGTCAATACAATGGAATGGTTAAATATTGACTTACATATTTAATCAAGTAGGATTCATCCTGCTCCTCCTGCAAAAGATTTTGAGCTGGTTGTTTTAGAGGATTTTTAATCAATGCTTTAATTATATTGGTGCTCTAATTTCATAATAAGCTTTTATTAATTAAGGTAACTCTTCTATGTACAGAGACATAGGGAAACCAAACCAAATCAGATGAATATGCTTTTCCCCTGCTCCAGGAGAGATGTAGATGTGCTGTTTGCACTCAGTTACTCTTGCTAAGGGAAATGGCACTGGGAATTTGTAGCACTGAGAGTGGTCAGGAATCCTTTAGATTAGGTATCTGGAAGTTTTTGCTGTGAGGGTGGTGAGACACTGGCACAGGTTGCCCAGGGAGGCTGTGGCTGCCCCAATCCTGGCAGTATTCAAAGCCAGGTTGAAGAAAGCCTTGAGCAACCTGCTCTGGTGGGAGGTGTCCTTGCCTAGGGCAAGGGATTGGCACTAAGCTCCATTCCAACCCCTTAACATACTATGAAACTATGATTCCTTGCTTAGGTCAGTTCTCCCTCTGACTTCCGTGAAGGATTTTGGAAAAGAAGAACTTGGGTCAACAGTGTCTTAGCAGTTATTGATCAGATCCTACAAAAGGAAGTGTTTGAATAAAAAGGGAGGAAAATGGGGATCCCCCAAACTAGAGAAACACATGAGTTTCATCTTAGGCCAACTCCGAATCATCTGGTGTTAGGATTTACCAGAGGGATGAGGGTGAGTGATGAGAACTGAGCTCTTTGTTAAAGAGGATAGTTCTTCTTGGTGCTTAGGACACTCACAGCCTTATACAGGTTGAGAAAACCTTTAATAGTTTGTCCATCACTTTTCCTTCTAGCTAAAGGAATAGGAATAGGGAGCTAAAGGGAAATGCTTCAGGTGGGGACATGGGGATGGGCACAGTTGAGTGCCTACACCTGAGCTTGTCTTCCTGCATGAGCAGCTGTGACTCAGTGGAGTGTAGGACACCACCAGCTCATTAAACTGGTTGTTTAAACCAGTTATTAAACCTACCTCTATCTCCTTGGCCACTGCAGCCTCCCCTAAGAACCAGAGGACTCCTACAGTGTAACCTGAGATGAACTCCCAGAGGCAAAGAAGCTTTGTGGTGTTGTTGGAATAAATCAGGGAGTATCTCCCATGACAACTGCCTCAGTCCTTTGAGCAACCCACCTCTGTGGCTGTAGTTCAGTGGGACTGGGGACAACACAGGGTTTGTGGCAGCCTGTGAGGTGCTTCTGGCCAGAGGCTTATGGTGGGTCCTCACTTCAAGAAGAACACTGAGATCCTGCAGTGTCTCCAGAGAGAAGGGCAATTGAGCTGGGGAAGAGTTTGGAGCACAAGTTCTATGAGGAGAGGCTGCCCTTGCTCAACGTGGAGGAAAGGAGACTCAGGGGAGACTTTATTGCTATCTACAACTACCTGAAAGGAGGTTTTAGTCAGGTCAGTCTCTTCTCCCAGGGAACAAGTGACAGGATGATAGGATAGTCTTAAACTGTGTCAGGGAAAGATTAGGTTGAACATTAGGCAGAATTTCTTCACTGAAAGAGTGATCAGACACTAGAATGTGCTGCCCAGGGAGGTGGTGGAGTCACCATCCCTGGGGGTGTTTAAGCAGAGACTGAACATGGCACTTAGTGCCATGGTCTAGTTGCCAAGGTGGTGTTAGGTCATAGGTTGGCCTCGATGATCTTGGAGGTCTTTTCCAACCTAAATGATTCTGTGTGTTTGCTGTGCATCCTGCTGCAAAAGCCAGTGGAAAAGAATTCCTCATCCCATTTTTCAGAGACAGCAAGAAGGCAGATCACTACTGCCAAGTGTGTTTTTGCAGTGGCTCAGTAAAGGCAGCTGATTACTCCTGGTTTGGATTGGGCCAGAGGTGAGAACAGCAAGAGCTGCTCCTGATCCCTCCATCAGCATGCCAGGGAAGGAAGTTCCCTGGATAAGCAGCAATG
>NW_008690780.1:13893-14988 GCF_000695815.1 Acanthisitta chloris | reverse complement strand
AGCAGGAGGCATTAAAATCTTGTGGTGAGGTCATGTCTTGGACTGGAGTGTGTGTGGAAGGCCATGAGGATGCTGTTATCCAGGACTTCTTTGTCATGCAGTAAGACCTTTCCAGAGCAGAACCAGCTCAATCCAAAGGATCTTCATTAATGTGGTCACTGTGGCTGGAAAGTTCTACTATCACCAGAGGCACAGTGACTTTACTAATGCCTCATTTCACCCTCAGAAATGATGCAGACAGAAGGAGATTTATTTAGCCAACGAGATAAGGTGTCCCAAAAGGATTCAAACATGTCTGGGACTAGAGGAATCAGCTGCTTGGGGCTGCAGAAAGCTGAATTTCACAGACAGCTCTTTGGAGCTGCCCCAGCTGATGCTTGCACAGCTGTTGATTGTCATCTCCTATCAGAGTGAGGAGACTGTGAGCTGGAAAGGGAGAACAGTTTGCCTTGTAGGACTGATTTTTCTTAACTTTGGTCCTCAGCTCTACCTGCTGGGGGATGTTTAGCTCAGCCTGGGGCATTCTCTAGCAATCTCTTCACAGCCAAACCTGGTGAAAGGGCTCAGTCTATAAACACCACTGAGCTCCCACTGCATTTTGTGGGGAAGATGTCTTTAGAGCTTCTTGTGAAGGTATCAGGCTGACAGTGTGTCATAAACCACATTTAGAGAGCTCTTTAGAAACATTTTGATGTTCATACTTAGTTGGAAGGTGGTGCTGGTGGCCTAATTGCAGCAAGGTGGCAGGATGAAGGGGCCCTGTCCAAGGTGCTCCTGGGTGCAGTGGGAGACCCCACCCCTGGGTGCCTGTGTTTCTGCCCCAGCCCTCACCCAACCCAGTCTCCCCTCTGAGTGCACACTCACCCCTGCCCCAGGCTGTACTGGGTCACTGTCACCTGCTGGAGCCACTTCTACCTGCCCCACTTTGACATCTCTCCTGGGATGTCACAGGTGCCACAGCACATCACAGACAAGCTGTGTCCAAAGGCAATCAGGAGTTTGTCCATCAGGTCAGTCATGATGGTGGAACCTTTGTCCAAGTCTAGAATAGGTCACTGTGTGTCTTCCTTTAAAAGTATCTCAACACTTCATCCT